>NC_048600.1:114683576-114733351 GCF_003668045.3 Cricetulus griseus
TTTCTTTTGAAGCACTGCCCCACAAAAACAAAGGGCTGCTGGGTAAGGACCACCCAGAACTGAGACCTAAATCCGGGTTAGGGTAGACCCCGAAGAAATCGGTGTTATTTTCAGCCTGAGTAAGGGAAACTTGGGCCCTGTCACGTAGAAGGTTCTCTTCAGGGGCAGAACCCACTTAGTCACGCTTTGGTAACAAAGGAGTCCTGTCATAAAGGGCGGGGCAAGGCGACCACAGTTGCCAAGGTTTCCTGATGAGGTCAGGGGCCTTTTCTCCAGTTTATCCCCGCCAGTGCACTGCAGCACTGTGTATCACCTCGATATTGTATGCCATGTCCTTAATGCATGTCAGGACATCACTGGACTTTCACTTCGTCACCCCAGGACTTCTCCTCATCGGACAAGTTTTGCTGGTAATGACCAGGCTTATCCCATTGGGAAGTGGGTCCAGAACCCAATTCGGTGACTTCAGAGCTTTGGGTGCTGAACAAGCTCTGGTCTTGGCACCCCTCTGATCATCCACCCAAATCTCTCCAAGCTCATAAATCCCAGGCAGGTGCAGGGGGCTTTGATTACCTGGGTGAAGGCAAGGATGTAATGATTTTACTACACCCAAGTAAAGGATAAATGGATGTTTATTGGGGAACACTTACACAGATAGTAACCATGGGAGAGCTTCTCTCTGCCCTTCCTATCAGATCCAGTGATGCAAGAGAGAGAGCCCCCTCAAGGGAGACCATGCCTTAAGCTTCTTTCTGCTTCCAACTGCCTGAAGTTAGGCCCAATGGGGTGTGGCCACCGTTACAGGTTCACTGGCAAGATGTTACTAGAATTCCCCTTTTAGTCTAAAGAAGGTTTTATGCCTGATACAAAAACTATAATGATAACAAATGTAAAGTATATTCCAGGAAAAGGAAAGGTAAACAAACATAAAACCTGCTACCAGTGAGAGCAACACTGAACAATAGACACATGTCAGTCCTAATCTGGAAAGTCTGTCTTGTCTAAGGTAAGAGAAGATATAGTTATGACTCAACCTCATCAAAGACCTGAGAAGGAAAGTAACCATACTAGGATAGGCAGGAAGTGCAAGTGCCTGACTCCCTAAAGGTGCAAGCAAAGACAGAAACAGCAGGCTACCTGGACAGTCACCCAAGGTCTCACAGCAATGCTGGGGCAACCAACTTTGGCTAAGGCCTAAAGTCTCAGAAGCAGGGTAATTGAAAAACTGTCTTGGCAAGGTTCAGCAATCTTCTTTAGGTTTATCTCTTGCAAGTCCAGTTAGGACAGCATGTCCAAGGTCAGTGGTTGAGGTGGTGGCCGTTCTTTGCCCAAGAGGCCAGTAGCCAAGGAGAGAATGAACTCCAGATGGAGTTGTAGGGAAAAGGATCTAGCCAAAGAAACACATCCTGAGGAGAGCCAAAGAGACACTTTGACCCAGCAACCAGAACCAAAAAAATGTACCCTGACTCTGAAACTAGTGCCAAAGAAACACACTTGGTCCCTAGAATCAGAGCCAGTGAAAGAAATACACCCTGGCCCTAAAACTAGAAAGCCAAAAAGACCAGTAAAAGAAACACAATTTGGCCCTGAAACCAGAGCCCAATCTGGTCCTAGCATGTGCAGAAAACTAACCAATCCCTGAACAGAGATCTAGCCAATCAGTTCAAGGATTCACATTTGACCAATCCCCGCCCCCTGGAAAAACTATATAAACCCTGTGTCCCCCATGGATTTGTTGAGAGAATAAAAATCCCTGAAGGAGCTTTGGGTGAGGACCTTCCTTTGCTGCAGAGAGGCAGAGAAGCGACAGAACAAAGCGAGCAACATTGTTGTGTTAGGGGAAACATTTCCTTGACAGAGCAGAGTTGTTACACTCCTAGGGACTGGAGCCGAACCATAACTTCGCAGGAGAAGCCCTTTTCTGCCGGAGCAGAGGTGATACACTGACCAGGGAAGCCCCCCTTGAAACAAGGCTGTAGGCTACTGCTCTTACTGTGACCTGTGGTATTCCTTGGCTCCCGAGCTCCAGGATACCTTTCTAACTGAGCTGTGTAACACTTAGTATTCTGTGACTCCCAAGTGCCAGAATACCTGTCCCATCCAAGCTGCCCAAAAGGCTTACAGTTAGTTCCAGAATACCTGTTCCATCGGAGCCATCCAAAAGGCAAAAGGCTTACAGGAGTGTCATTGGTGCTCACATACTCTCAGGAATAGCTTGGTGCTATCAGCAATTGTGTCTCATGTCAACAGAGTACTAATAAAACATTTGAACATGCTATATTCTGCAGGTCTTTGAAGTATCTGAAGATCAGATATGTATGTCTGATTAATCTCGTAGATAAAAGAAGCAAGTGTGCTGGGCGTTGGTGGCGCACGCCTTTAATCCCAGCACTCGGGAGGCAGAGGCAGGCGGATCTCTGTGAGTTTGAGGCCAGCCTGGTCTCCAGAGCGAGTGCCAGGATAGGCTCCAAAGCTACACAGAGAAACCCTGTCTTGAAAAACCAAAACCAAAACCAAAACCAAAATCATGGGCAAACATAGTTGCTCAATGGCTAAAGCTTCCCAAAATAATTTAGCAAGGACAATGACTTCAAAAAATGTATATATATATATATATATATATATATATATATATAATTTATAGATATATAAATCTCAACAGAGGTAAAACTGAAATGTCTTGACTAGAGGTAGGACTGTAAAGTGCAACATGATAAAATATCCTAGATTATATTAATATACAAAATATATGCATAAAGATAGTTTTATATTTGTGTGCAGAACATCTTAAACAGAGACCCTATACAGTCAACATACACGAATCTAACAATGTAAGTTATCTATAGCTAATCTATATGCTAAAATTAGTTCACAAGAAGGTGTTAATCTACCTATACCCCATCCTAACCACACCCTTCCCATCCATACCCTCAAAGTTTTCTAAAAGAGATACCCATTGGGTGCTGAACAAGCTCTGGTCTTGACACCCTTCTGATTATCCACCCAAATCTCCCCAAGCTCATAAACCTCAGGCAGTGCAGGGGGCTTTGATTACCTGGGATCCTCTGCTCCCTCCCAGATGTTCTTCCCATCGACCGACAGTTTTCTTTCATTCCAAGATACGGATACCTCTGGGCAGCTGCACCCAGAGTCAGAACAGTTCACTGTTCCACATCAGCATCTGATCAATAAAACGACTCCACCCGAGAAGCTGCCAGAGAATGTTTCAAGGCTAAATGGGGATCAAAAATCAGTCTCCACAACTCAAAAGTATTTCATGTCTGGATCAGGCTGCAGATAACCAGTTATATGAAATACTTGTTCCACAACTAGACAGAGTTTGAAAGTGACAAAGTTCAGGAAACTTGCTAAGGTGGTTGTTGGAACTACAAACGAATTTGCAAAACCTGAACTCCAGAAAGAAACTATGAGGATGATTATGGGGATCCAAGTATAAATGAAACTTATTCTAACAGCTTACCTCTGCAATTCCAGGGAAACAGAAAGGAGCCTCCAGAGCCTTCTGAGCAGGTTGAACCTCCTGAATACCAGCTGGAGGCACAAAATCAAAATTCATCACCTGAAGGGCTTGCATCACTTCTCAATGCACAATTACAGAATCAGCAAGTCTGAAGCACAGCTGAGAACCTGCATCTTCAGAGGTCCCAGGCGCCAGGTATATGCCGGTAATTCCAGGACTCAGGAGGCTGAGGTAGGAAAACTGCGAGTTTGAGGTCAGCCTAGCCTACATGGAAAGACCCTCTTTCAAACATAGAAAGCCATATAATCTCTCAAAATAACTAACTCAAAAAATCTATCAAGACCTATAGTTTTATATCTATGACTACTATAAAGGATGAAACTCATGGGAGATGGACAAATGGCTCTAAAATATTCAAATTCAAAGGTTTAGAGTATTTTCTATTACCAACTCTAAATTCTACTAGTCATATTCACTAGAGATCTAATAGCTAAGCAAAACAATATTTCTCTTTTATGTTTCCTAGGGATTTATCTTGCAATAGATCCGTTATATTGAAAGATGGACATTTGAGTCATTACCTTTTGAAGTATATGTAAGTTTTAAATATAATCCCTTCATATTTGAATTTTAATCCCCCCTTGTGACTTTTTGATATCTGACTTACAACTTCACTAGTAGGAAATAAGCTAGACTCAAAAAAAGACAAATATTGCATTTTTATTTGTTTGGTGATGGGGACAAACCTAGGGTCTTGATACCTGCTAAGCAAGTGTTCTGCCATTGAGCTACATTCCCAGATTTTATGTGTGTGTGCTGAAAAGAGAAGTAACACTATAAGGGGTGAGAAGGGGGTCTAGAAGGATGGAGAACAAAGAGGAAAATGGGATAAAGAAAGCTAAAACATCACGTTTTCTCAAATATGGGCAATCAGTCAATCTGTGTGTGTGTGTGTGTGTGTGTGTGTGTGTCTGTGTGTGTATGTGTGTCTGTGTGTGTGTGTGTCTGTGTGTGTGTGTGTCTGTGTGTGTGTGTGTCTGTGTGTGTGTGTGTGTGTGTGTGTGTGTTGTGTGTGTGTGTGTGTGTGTGTGTGTGTGTGTGTGTCTGTGTGTGTGTGTGTGTGTGTGTGTGTGTGTGTGTCTGTGTGTGTGTGTGTCTGTGTGTGTGTGTCTGTGTGTGTGTCTGTGTGTGTGTGTGTGTCTGTGTGTGTGTGTCTGTGTGTGTGTGTGTGTGTGTGTGTGTGTGTCTGTGTTGTGTGTGTCTGTGTGTGTGTGTGTGTCTGTGTGTTTGTGTGTGTGTGTGTGTGTCTGTGTGTGTGTGTGTGTGTGTGTGTGTGTGTGTGTGTGTGTGTGTGTGTGTGAAGACAGGAAAGCAGGACTGTATAGGGAGGGAGAAGACCAGCAGAGTAGAGTGGAGAGTAGCGGGACAGATAAGACAAAGTACAGTGATATGTACTTTGAAATTGTCAGGATAAAATCCATTATTTAGTACAATAACTAAAACTTGCTGCAAGTAAAAAGTCATAAAATTCTATGCCAAATCCTTTTAGTCTGTAATAAAGATGAATATGAGAATTCTGCTGAGTCAGAGTGCGTAGTGACAGCACCAGTTCTCACTCAGTGTGAAGGTGCAGCCTTGGCAATTGTGTTGTTCCTCAATATCCTACAGTATATACAACAAACCTACACAATAGAGTAGTCCAACCCAAAATATCAGAGGTGCTAAAAAACCCTCTCTTAGAGAAATAAAGATCACTGAAAAAAAAGTTTGAGCATTTACTGTGGCTAACGTTTTACATATGTAAATATGAAAGTAAGTCATTAGCCAGTATCATCCTGAGATTTCTTTGGCAAATGGAGAAAGTATTGGGTTTATGTTTAATTATATATAAATTAGAATCACCACAAATGCAAATGTTTTAAAGAGTATCTTTTCATTGGTTTATGTCCTTTTTTCCATTATTTTAGGAACCTTGGGTGCAATTTGCTTGCTGAGCTGAGCTTTGGAACATTTCAAGCATGGCATGGGATGCAGTTTTTACAGAAGGTGTAAGTGAAGTAGAAGTTAAGCACATGTAAACACTTATGTGTGTGTTAAAAATTAAAAACCCAATGAAGTCACCTTTAATCCCAGCACTCGGGAGGCAGAGGCAGGCGGATCTCTGTGAGTTCGAGACCAGCCTGGTCTACAAGAGCTAGTTCCAGGACAGCCTCCAAAAGCCACAGAGAAACCCTGTCTCGAAAAATCAAAAAAACAAAAAACAAAACAAAACAAAAAAACCCAATGAAGTATTGATTCGCCGAGTGTAAACACTGTGTGAACTGTGCATAGTTTGTCTTAAGGTCCATTCATTCTTTTCCAATGAGGAAACTAAGGCACAGGAGGCCAGGGGACTTGTGTAAATCATAGGACATGGTCTGCTTTCCTAGTCCTGACCTTCAGCACAGACACTACAAGTAACACCACTCAAGTAACACTCACTAGGAATGGTCAGGGGGCCCCAGGGCTGTGGCTCTGATGTGTGATGCTTTTGGAAACCCACTTGTGAGTTTCACCCCAATTCCCTCTCCCACGCACAGTTAGAGAGCAAAGATTAACACCAAGGGAGCAAAAGGGATAGTTCCTTCCTCAGAAATGTAAAGCAGAAAATTCCTGAAAATTTGCCCTGGGACTTCTCTTCCTATCCATCATCCAGAACATTATTTTTCAGGAAGTATCTGCCTCTGGAGTCATGGATTATCTGTGGGCAGGAGGCAACTTTGCAGCATGGGATAAGATGGTATCTACAAGGCTCATGGACCTTGCAGATGAAGAGAAGAAAGGATTTCTCCTTTCCTCACACACTTCATGCACGTGGGAGCAGGGTCTGGATCCCTCTGCTTATTCCTCTGACCATGTTCTAAGGAACCCATTTCCTGCCTGCCTTTGGGATTCTAGTATGGGTGCTTTTGGAGGCAGCCTTAGCTTCTGCCTTCTACCTGTGCAGATCTGCAAGATCAGCCAGAGATGAAGTTCCTCGGGTATTCTTGGGTTGTTTTCCACCTAGGTTTAAGCATGCACACATGTGCATGACTCTTCCCCAGCAGATGGATTGTGGTCTTTGTTTCCCAAGCTCATATCTGAGCATCTCACAGTTCCTGTGGACATCGTATTCCTCTATGCTTACTGCATAGGCGCTCTGTTGTCCCACTGTCCTCAGCTACACTTGCCTGCAGTCATTTTCCAAAATCATCTTCTGGGGGAAGTTTCTAGAACCAGAGAATGCTCAGTCAGGTCAAACACAGAGAAGTCTAGTCTCAGTAGGGGCCACTGTTGCTCAAGTTCTAATTGGTCTTAATAATAAACACCTGGAGTCAGATACAGGGGTAAATGCTGAAAGACCAGAGAGATGAGGGAGCAAGTCACAGCCATACCTAAGCGAGCTCCTGTCTCCTCCAGCCTCATATCCTTCTCTCTGCCCAGCCATATCACGTCCTGTCTGTCTGTACAGACCTCCACCTCCATGGTTAACTAGTGACTAGTTCCACCCTCTGGTCTTCAGGCAAGTTTTATTTGTTAGAGTATAAACAAGATATCACCACAGGCCACCAATTTCCTGGAGTTGAAGCTTTACATATAGCCTTTGTATATAGTCTTTCTCTTCTCTCTTACAAGCCTGTGTATACTTTTAAATACACTGTAACCTATTTAGGGTTTTTTTTCCCACCTGAATCTATCTTTATTGCATATCTGTAATCTTTTTTGACTACATGAGCCTTTAGACTGCTAAGCAGAGTGGCTAGGACTCTGCTTCTGTTTTGGTGGCTGGCTCCCTTCTGTAGGCAGCTGTCAGGAGATGCTTTTCTTTACTGTGGCTGGTGTGAGAGACTGCAGGAACCCACCACACAGCGTAGCTCATGGTACACTGGCTGCTCAAGTCCACAGGCAGCAGCCAGGAGACTTGGCCCTGTATCATGGCTAGTCAAACTTGGTTCTGTTTCTGTGTGTCTAGAATCCTTCTCCATGCTTTCTCAGGTTTTATATGGATGTCATTCCCCGCATTGGGCACCATTTGTTGGCAGATGTTTCTTTCCCGCCTATCAGTTCCCAAATAACCAATATGGAGATTTAGTATTAATTATAAATGCTTAACCAATAGCTCAGGTTTGTTACTAGCTAATTCTTACATTTATATTAACCCGTATTTCTTATTTATTTTTTGCCATGTGGCTTGGTACCTTTTCTCAGTATGGCATGCCCATCTTGCTTCTCTCTGCTTCTGCTGGCGACTCATCTAACTCTGCTGTTCTCCTTCCCCACATTCTCAGTTTGGCTCTCCTATCTAACTTTATTCTGTTCAGCCATTGGCCAATCAGCTTCTTTATTAAACCATTTACATCCACATATATTCACACAATGTATAGGAATATTTCACAGGACCTCTGGAAGGGCAGTCAGTGCTCTTAACTTTTTTTAAATAGTTTTTTCTCTTTTTTATTTAAATTAAAAGCAATCTTATTTTACATACCAATCCCAGTTCTTTCTCCCTCCTGTCCTCCCATGCCCCCCACCAACTCCCCATCCTACCCCCCCATCCACTCCCCAAGGAAGGTGAGACCTCCCCTGGAGGATCATCAAAGTCTGTCACATCATTTGAGGCAGGGCCTAGGTGCTCCCCCTTCTTTCTAGGCTGAGAGAGTATCCCTCCATAGGGAATGGGCCTTCAAAGTCTGTGCACTAGGGATAAATACTGGTTCCACTGCCAGAGGTTCCATAGACTTCCCTAGCCTCACAACTGACACCCACATTCAGGGGGCCTGGTTCTGTCCTATGCTGAGTCAAACTGGAGTCCCTGTACTCCCATTTGCTCAGGTCAGCTGTTTCTGTAGGTTTCCCCAGCAAGGTCTTAGCCCCTTTGCTCATCATGCCTCCCTCTCTACAACTGGATCCAGGAGTCCAGCTCAGTGTTTAGCTGTGGGTCTCTGCTTCTGCTTCCATCAGCTACTGGGTGAAGTCTCTAGGATGGCATTTAAGGTAGTCATCAATCTCATTATAGAGGAAGGGCATTTAATAAATTGACATGGCATGCAGCCCTGCTCGGGGACACCTGACGCCAGGGGTCTGCTCACTGGATCCGAACTCAGTGGTGGGATCCAACAAACCCAGAGACTGCCAAGGCCCCAGTAACAGTCCCACCTCCATCCAAAAGAGGACAGACATCGGAGTATTGGAAATGTTTGCATCTAACAGAAGGGAACTTTGGTCCCATACCCACCAGGAGAGGAAGACTCTTGCTACACCCACCAGAAGAAAGGATGAGAAGAGGACAATATAAAAGCATATTCAACAACAGAAAAAACCAATATGACACCACCGGAGACTAGGGACCATACACCAGCAATATCTGTACATCACAATTCAGATGAAACAGAAGAGAATGACCTTAAAAAACATCATTATGAAAAGGATAGAGGGCCTCAAAGAGGATATGAGAAAATCCCTTAAAGACATGGAAGAAAAAAAAAACCAAAAAATACAAGATATCAACAAATCTCTCAAGGAAACAGTTCAAGACCTAAAAACTGATATAGAGACAATAAAGAAAGCACAATCTGAGGGAATGCTGGAAATAGAAAAGCTGGATAAACAATCAGGAACTACAGATGCAAGAATAACCAACAGATTACAAGAGATGGAAGAGAGAATCTCAGGAGTTAAAGATACACTAGGAAAAATAGACTCATCAACCAAAGAAACTCTTAAGTCCAACAAATCCCTAACACAAAATAATCCAGGAAATACGGGATACCGTGAAAGACCAAACCTAAGAATAATAGGTATAGAAGAAGGTGAAGACATCCACCTTAAAGGCACAGAAAACATATTCAACAAAATCATAAAAGAAAACTTTCCCAACCTAAAGAAAGACATGCCAATGAAAATACAAGAAGCCTACAGAACACCAAATAGACTGGACCAAAAAAAAAAAAAAGTCTCCTCGCCACATAATAATCAAAACACCAAACATACAGAATAAAGAGAAAATATTAAGAGCAGCAAAGGAAAAAGGTCAAAGGAAAAAGGTCAAGTAACATATAAAGGCAAACCTATCAGAATTACACCTGACTTTTCCTTGGAAACTCTGAAAGCCAGAAGGTCCTGGATAGATATTCTACCTACACTAAGAGACCATGGATGCCAGCCTAGACTACTATAACCAGCAAAGCTTTCAATCACTATAGACGGAGAAAACAAGATATTCCATGACAAAACCAGATTCAAATAATACATATCCACCAATCTGGCCCTACAGAAAGTTCTGGAGGGAAAACTGCAACCCAAGGAAGTTAACTACAACCAGAAAAATATAGGCAATAGATAATCCCACTTTGCCAACAGCCAAAAGAAAAAAGGGATGAAATCCCACACATAATTTCACCACCACCACCAAATCCAAAACAAACAAGGATGAACAATCAATGGTCATTAATGTCCCTCAATATTTTTAAAAAGATTTTATTTATTATGTATACAACATTCTGCTTCCATGTATATCTGCACACCAGAAGAGGGCACCAGATCTCATAACGGATGGTTGTTAGCCACCATGTGGTTGCTGGGAATTGAACTCAGGACCCTTGGAAGAGCAGTTGGTGCTCTTAACCTCTGAGCCATCTCTCCAGCCCAATGTCCCTCAATATTAATGGTCTTAACTTGCCTATAAAAAGACACAGGTTAGCAGAATGGATAAGAAGACAGAATCCATCCTTCTGCTGCATACAAGAAACACACCTCAACTTCAAAGACAGACAGTACCTAAGAATTAAAGGTTAGGAAAAGATTTTCCAATCAAATGGATCCAAGAAACAAGGGGGTAGCAATCCTAATATCCAACAAATTGGACTTTAAACTAAAATCGATCAAAAGAGATGAAGGAAGCCACTTCCTACTCATCACAGGAGAAATCCATCAAGATGAAGCCTCAATTCTGAACATTAATGTCTCAAATACAAAGGCATCCACGTTTGTAAAAGAAACATTAATAAAATTCAAATAATACATAAAATCGCACACAATTATAGTGGGAGACTTCAACACCCCACTAAACTTAACAAAGAAACAAAGGAACTAATAGAAGTTATGGTGCAATTGGGCTTAACAGATATCTATAGAACATTCCATCCAAATACAAAACAATATACCTTCTCAGCACCACATGGAACCTTCTCTAAAATTGACCACATACTTGGCAACATAGCAAACCTCAACAGGTACAAAAAATTTAAAATAAAACCCTGTATCCTATCAGACCACCATGCTTTTAAAGTTAGAATTCAACAACAACACAAATTGCAGAAAACCTACAAACTCATGGAAATTAAGTAACACCCAATTGCACAATTCCTGGGTTGAGGAAGAAATAAAAAAAGAAATTTAAGATTTCCTAGAATTCAATGAGAACGAGGACACAACATACCCAAACTTATGCGACACTTTGAAAGTAGTGCTAAGAGGAAAGGTCATAGCACTAAATGCCCACATGAAACAGGAGAATAATCATACTAGAGAATTAACAGCACAACTGAAAGCTTTAGAACACAAAGAAGCCAATATACCCTGGAGGAGCAGATGCCAGGAAATAATCAAATTGAGGACTGAAATCAATAAGGTGGAAACTAGGAGAACAATACAAAGAATCAATATAATGAAGAGTTGGTTCTTCAAGAAAATCAACAAGATAGACAAACCTTTATTCAAACTTACCAAAAAGCAGAGAGTGAACATGCAAATTAATAAAATCAGGAATGAAAAGGGGGACATAGCAACGACACCAAGGAAATCCAGAGAATCAACAGGTCATACTTTGAAAACCTATATTCCTCAAAATTCGAAAATCTAAAGGAAATGAACAATTTTCTGGACAAATTTCACTTACAAAAATTAAATCAAGAACAGATAAGCAACTTAAATAGACCTATAACCCCTAATGAAATAGAAGCAGTCATCAGAAGTCTGCCAACCAAAAAAGGCCCAGGGCCAGATGGCTTCAGTGCAGAATTCTATCAGAAATTCAAGGAACAGCTAATACCAATTCTCAAATATTCCACACAATAGAACCAGAAGGGTCATCGCCAAACTCTTTTTACAAGGCTTCAATAACCTTGATAAACAAGCCACACAAAGACACAACTAAGAAAGAGAACTACAGACCAATATCCCTCATTAACATTGATGTAAAAATACTCAATAAAATACTGGCAAATCGAATCCAAGAACACATCAGAGAAATCATCCACCATGATCAAGTAGGCTTCATTCCAGGGATGCAAGGATGGTTCAACATACAGAAATCCATCAATGTAACCCATCATATAACCAGACTGAGGGAAAAAAATCACATGATCATCTCACTAGATGCCAAAAAGCCTTTGACAAAATCCAACACCACTTCATGATAAAAGTCTTAGAGAAATCAGGGATAACAGGAACATACCTTAACATAATAAAAACAATATACAGCAAGCCAACAGCCAACATCAAATTAAATGGAGAGAAACTCAACACAATTCCTCTAAAATCAGGGACAAGAAAAGGTTGTCCACTCTCTCCATACATCTTCAATATTATCCTTGAAGTTCTAACTAGAGCAATAAGACAACAAAAGGAAATCAAGGGAATACAAATTGGAAAGGAAGAGGTCAAACTTTCACTATTTGCAGATGATATGATAGTCTACATAAGTGACCTGAAAAACTCTACCAGGGAACTCCTACAGCTCATAAACACCTTCAGCAAAGTGGCAGATACAAGATTAACTCAAAATATCTGTAGCCCTAATATATACGAATGACACATTAGTGGAGAAAGAAATCAAAGAAACATCACCCTTTACAATTGCCACAAACAACATAAAATACCTTGGGGTAATGTTAAGCAAAAAAGTGAAAGACTTGTACTGTAAGAATTTTGAGTTTCTAAAGAAAGAAATGAAAGAAGAAAATGGAAAGATCGCCCATGCTCTTGGATAGGTAGGATCAACATAGTAAAAATGGCAATCTTTCCAAAAGCAATCTACAGATTCAATGCAATCCCCATCAAAATCCCAACACAATTCTTCACAGACCTTGAAAGAACAATTCTCAACTTTATAAGGAGAAACAAAAGACCCAGGATAGCCAAAACAACCCTGTACAATAAAGGAACTTCTGGAGGCATCACCATCCCTGACTTCAAGCTCTATTACAGAGCTATAGTCCTGAAAACAGCTTGGTATTGGCACAAAAATAGACGAGTAGACCAATGGAATAGTGTTGAAAACCCTGATATGAACCCACATACCTACGAACACTTGATTTTTGACAAACAATCTAAATTTATATGATGGAATAAAGAGAATATCTTCAACAAATGGTGCTGGCATAGCTGGCTGCTGGCATGTAGAAGACTGCAGATAGATCCAAGTCTATCGCCATGCACAAAACTTAAGTCCAAATGGATCAAAGACCTCAACAAATCCAGCCACACTGAACCTATTAGAAGAAAAAGTGGTAAATACTCTTGAATTAATTGGTACAGGAGACAGCTTCCTGAACATTACACCAGCAGTACAGACACTGAGATCAACAATTGATAAATGGGACCTCCTGAAACTGAGAAGCTTCTGTAAGGCAAAGGACACAGTCAGCAAGACAAAATGGCAGCCCACAGACTGGGAAAAGATATTCAACAACCCCACATCTGACAGAGGGCTGATCTCCAAAATATACAAATAACTCAAGAAGCTAGTCTCCAAAACACCAAACAATCCAATTAAAAAGTGGGGGACAGAACTAGACAATTTTCAATAGAGGAATCTAAAATGGCTGCGAGACACATAAGAAAGTGTTCAACATCTTTAGCCATCAGGGAAATGCAAATCAAAACAACCCTGAGATACCATCTTACTCCTGTCAAAATTGCTAAAATCAAAAACACCAATGACAGTTTATGCTGGAGAGGATGTGGAGAAAGGGGAACACTCCTCCACTGCTGGTGGGAGTGCCAACTTGTACAGCCACTTTGGAAATCAGTATGGTGACTCCTCAAGAAAATGGGAATCAGTCTACCACAATATCCAGCAATTCCACTCTTAGGCATATACCCAAAAGAAGCACATTCATAAAACAAGGACATATGTTCAACCATGTTCATAGCAGCACTATTTATAATAGCCAGAACCTGGAAGCAGCCTAGATGCCCCCAACCTAAGAATGGATAGAGAAAATGTGGTACATTTACACAATGGAGTACTACTCAGCAGAAAAAAAACAATGGAATCTTGAAATTTGCAGAAAATGGATGGAACTAGAAGAAACCATTCTGAGCGAGGTAACCCAATCACAAAAAGACAAACATGGTATGTACTCACTCATATGTGGATTTTAGACATAGAGTAAAGGATTACCAGCCTACAATCCACTCTTCCAGAGAAGCTAGTAAACAAGGAGGACCCTAAGAAAGAAAATCTCCTGAGCAAATTGGGAGCACGGGAAGAGGGGGGAGGGAGCTAGGAGAATGAGAAGGGGAGAAGAGGAGGGGTGAGGAGGACATGAGGGAGCAGAAATGTTGAGTCAGGGGAAGAATAGAAGATAACAAGAATGGAGATATCATAATAGAGGGAGACATTTTAGGTTTACAGAGAAATCAGGCACTAGGGAAATGTCTGGAGATCTACAAAGATGACACAAGCTAACAATCTAAGCAACAGAGGAGAGGCTACCTTAAATGCCCTCCCCTGATAATGAGATTGATGACTGACTTATATGCCACCCGATAGCCCTCATCCAGCAGCTGGTGGAAGTAGAAGCAGACACCCACAACTTATCACTGAACTGAACTGGAATCCAGATGCAGAGAAGGTCGAGTGATGAGCAAAGAGGTCCAGACCAGGCTGGTGAAACCCACAGAAACAGCTGACCTGAACATCGGGGAGCTCTTGGTCCCCAAACTGATAGCTGGGATACCAGCAGGGGACTGATCCAGACCCCAGGAACATAGGTTTCAGTGAGGAGACCTCGGAAATCTATGGGACCTCCGGTAGTAGTTCAGTACTTATCCCTAGCATAGGTGTGGACTCTGGGAGCCCATTCCACATAGAGGGATACTCCCTGAGCCAAGACACACAGGGGTGGGCCTAGGTCCTATCCCAAAGGATACCATAGACTCTGATGACACCCTGTGGAAGGCCTCACCATCCAGGGGGAGCAGAAAGGATATGTGATAGGTAGGGTTTTAGTTGGGGGGGTTGGTAGGGGAGGAGGGGAGGGAGAGGGAACTGGGATTGACATGTAAAACAATCTTATTTCTAATTCAAATAAAAAATCTGCAAAAAAAAAATACATTGGCATGGCATTTACAGTTCCACTTTATTTGACAATTGGTACCTTTACAACATGCCTTATTGCTGTCACTGTTACTGCCACCTCCTCTTCCTCCCTCTTCTTCTCTTTGGTATTAAACTCAGGTCTTTCACTCTGCCACTGAGATATATCCCTAAGCTTTTGCTGTTGTTTTAGTCTTGTTTGTGTTTTTATACTGAAACTCACTCTGTAGCCTAGACTGACTTGTCATTTCTCTTAATGTTCTCCAGAAGAATTAGAGTTTTAATCAGAGAATTTGCTCATTCTAAGTTACATTTGTTCTGAGACACTGTCCATCTTCATTGCTATCATAAGTGGGAACTTGCTTAGTTTGTATTGGAGATTCATGACAAATTCACTGGGCTTGGTATCCTGTTCTCTTTTATTTTGGACTAGTATTGAGTCCCCTTACTCTAATCAAATGTTAGTTGATTGTCTTGGACTTTGTGGTTTGTTGTTTCAGATACTAATAATAGTTGTGTTCCTTTCTCCTCAGTACTGTGTCTATTTTCCTTATATTTCAGGACCTCACCAAGAGACAAATGATTTGTAGCTGTGGTAAGAGGCATTGCTAATGCTCTTCTGGTAGATACTTTGGTGAAGTTAAAGATACTTCTTTCTTTGACTTTTAAGAGTTTTTATTACAACTTATTGAATTTTATGTAAAACAGTCAAAACATTGTTAAGGGCCAGCTACCTGGGAGACCCTAAGGTGTTACAGAAGAACAGCAGGTAGATGTCAACTAGTAAAAGGATTGGATATAGATTGGAGACAGAAGCTGCTGTGATAATTATGTTTTCTTCCAAAACAGGTTTATTCTCATAGAGCAGCGAGAGATGGAGATGAAGAAAAGTCCATGGGATAAATACAAGATTAGCAATCATTCAAGGAGAACCTGAGAGTTAGCAGAGAGCTTGGGCCTAATTGGGGAAACTCAGGACGAATGTTGTTTCCCCTATGTTTTGCCTGGCTCCCCAAAGAGGCAGATGTACCCAGGCCTAGCAAGGGGGCCTCCAAGTGTCACCATTTTGTTAAGAAGAGAAGGTTAGGCTGTGCCTGTTCTGCTGTTGGTAGCATCAGGACCTCACTATGTAGCCGAGGCTGGCCTCAAACTCTTGTTTCAGCCTCCCAAGTACAGGAGTCATAGGTATGATCCGCCATGCCCAGCCAGTCGAGAGCCCTTTAACTCACTCATCAGAGGCAGTCTGCAGGGTGAAATCCGTGAGGCTGTGAGCTGTGCTGTGGACTTGGGCATTGCACTTGGAGGATGAAGCAGCTAGGCAAGCAGGAGCGGCCCCTCCTCACCTCAAGGAGAGCAAAATGCTCCTGCCCAGGGTGGCTTCTTCAAAGGGATAAGTTTGTTCAGTGGAGTAAGTGGGGTTCTTGCCATGCTGGCACTTTGGCTATTCTCTAGGACAAGCCACATACAAAGATCTCCCCAGAGGCATTGGGGGCCCTTAGAATAGACTTGGAAAGTTCCCAGAAGCCAAACATGCATGGAATTGTTCTCAAGTCCCGGTGCTGGGATGATTTTTGTTATGGGGAGAGCCAAGATGTCTCCCAGAGAGACACAAAAAAATGACACAATCACTAACTGTCTTCTGCATGTGTTTTCTTCCAAGGGGTAAGAAATGCTACAAGGACAGTGAGAGTCAGGTAAGCCTGAGACTCAGTGCTATGGCTGGAGAAGGCGGGGGTTAGCATATCTAATGTCTCCCTTTCTGTTTCCTAGGAAGGGTTTTTCTGGCTACGGTGGCCACTATGGCTTAGGGATATGTACAGGCCTCTTCACGATACACGCAAGAAAAACATGGCTCATGATCTACAGGACAAGGAGTCCTCTGGCGAGGAGGAGATCTTCAATAAGGATATGTCAGGGTAAACATCTGGCTCAAATGAGGAGTTAAGGGCAACCTGCTCATTTCCAAGTTTGAAAGCCTTGACATTGCTCTTCTTCCAGGGAGATCAAGGAAGAAGTGGTTGTGGTGGTGACGCCAGCCACGAAATCATCGATCACTGAAGCAGCCGATGACGCTGAAGGCACAGAATGATCTGCTATCGTTTATTAATAAATTATTTTTTTTAGATTTGTGTCAAAGGCCTTTGTAGTCGAGTAAATGAAAACTGATGCACAGTAGTTGAACGTGGGAGCCAATAAGATGGCTCATCACATGGAAGCAGTTGCCATGCAAACCTTGTGACCCAAGTTTGATGCAGAACCCAAGTAAAAAGAATGCTGCATGGGGTAGCAAGCATCTGTAATCAAAGCGCTCCTGTGGCAACATAGGAGGTGAAGACAGGAGGAGCACTTAGAAGCCAGCCTGGAGTGCACAGCAAAAAACAGACAGGAGAGACCCTGCCTCAAAAGGTGGCAGGCCAAAACCAACTCCCAAATACTGTCCTCTGACTTTCTCATGGTTGCCATGGCAGCATGCATGAACCTAGACTCTTACACACACACACACACACACACACACACACTCTTTAAAATTGAGGATGTGCCTACTGATCACAGAAATGCTGCCATTCTAGTGATATGAAGAATGGTGCCAGTCCTGGATGGTCAGCAGCCTTGGTCCCCAGAGGAGCAGTGTGCCTGGGGAACCCCTGGCCTGTGTGGCTGGTTATGGTTCCAAGCAGAGCGAATGGCCCTCTAGTCCTTGCCTGGCCTGTCAGTTGACTGCGAAGGAGGCACCTCCCTAAATTGCTTCCTGAGCATGGATATCAGGGGTTTCTCTGTCAGGGTTTTCTCTGCGTAGTCATGGATATCAGGGGTTTCTCTGTGTGGTCATGGATATCAGGGGTTTCTCTGAGGTCATGGATATCAGGGGTTTCTCTGTGAGGTCATGGATATCAGGGGTTTCTCTGTGAGGCCATAGATATCAGGGGTTTCTCTGTGAGGTCATGGATATCAGGGGTCTCTCTGTGAGGTCATGGATATCAGGGGTTTCTCTGTGAGGTCATGGATATCAGGGGTTTCTCTGTGAGGTCATGGATATCAGGGGTTTCTCTGTGAGGTCATGGATATCAGGGGTTTCTCTGTGAGGTCATGGATATCAGGGGTTTCTCTGTGTGGTGTCATCAGTGAGCAACTTAAAGCACAAGCATCCAGAGTGTGAGGATGTGGGAAGCAGTGGAGGAGCAGTGCCAAACCCTGGGCTGGGCCTTTTACATCTTATGCCGGTTAACCCAACAATCTCCCATAGCAGCACTGTTTCACCGTCTTCTGCCAGTGTGGTTGGGCAGGCCTGTAATCTCAGTACTTGGGAGGTCCCGGCAAGATGATTCCTGTAACTTCAAGGTCAGTCTGGGCTACATAATGAGGTCCAGGCCTCTTTGCACTGTAGTGACACTCTGGGCAGAGGGAGCTGTTACGATAAATCTTTCCGCCAAAGCCACCTGAGCCCCACCGCCACATGTGAGCTTTATGCCAGCCACCTGCTGGAGTTAGGCCCAAATAAATACACAGAAACTTGTATTAGGTACAGTGCTGCTTGGCCAATGACTAGGATCCTCATCTGTTAGCTCAGTCTTAATTATCATACATCTATATATTTTATAAGACTTATCTTATAGGACGCCTTATTGGCGTCCCTCCTTGCCGGTAGCTCACATCCTGCCGCTGGAGGAGGCAAACGGGAAAAAGGGGCCCTTCCTGTTTCTCCTTCGCTTAAATATGAGTCTCCTTGCTATGTCACTTCCTGCCTGGATCAGCACTTCTCTACTACATTTCCCAGAATCCTCTTTGACTCCTAGTCCCGTCTACTTGCTGTCTCATTGGCCAAACAGTATTTTATTTAACAATAAGATAAACATACACAGTACATTCCCCATCAGGGAACTTCACAGGACTTGGGATGAAAGCAGAATGCAGCCTGCTTAAGTACCCTAGACCACACTTCATAATAAGCTATTAGACCTTTGCAGATCAAAGCCTCTTAACCACTACCTTGCCCTGCTGCAGAAAACAGGGATATGCAGACAGACACACAAGCCCTGCTGTGGACAAAAGTCATCATCCACAAGGAAGGTGAAGACCACTCTTCCTGAGGACCAACTACGGGCCAGGCATGGTGCTGGGTATTTTGGTTACAACGTTATCCCAGCGACAGAAACCCCCAAGCCAACTCAATGCTATACTTGAGAGGCAGGGCTGTTGATCTTGATAATAGTGTTAGAAGCAAAGAGGAGCTGAAGAAAGCAGGGATAGAGCATCCTCTATTGCTGGGCCTCCCAGTGCCTGGGCCAGGTCTTTCCACACAGCCATTCAACATTACATTGTTCATTTCTCAAAACATGTTTTGAGACTTGTTATTCCCCACCCCAGAGCTGGCAAAGCAAGCACTTTCCATATTTGTTTATTTCTTCTTTCTTCTTCTTCTTCTTCTTCTTCTTCTTCTTCTTCTTCTTCTTCTTCTTCTTCTTCTTTCTTCTTCTTCCTCTTCTTCTTCTTCTTCTTCTTTTTCTTCTTTTTTCTTCCTCCCCCTCCTCCTCCTCCTCCTCCTTCATTTTGGTTTTAAGAGAGTGTCTCTCTTACTGTCCTGGAGCTCTCTCTGTAGACCAGGATGGCCTCAAGCTCACAGGGATCCACCTGCCTATTTTTTCCAAGTCCTGGGGCTAAAGGCGTGTGTAACTGTGCCAGGCTTCCATATTCTTTACCTGCATTTCTGAGGTGTCCACGTCCCTTTTATCATCCCTCCCTCCTTATCTGGTCGCCACTGTTGTGCACAAGTTCTGAACCCCCAAATCACCAAGAAATCCATTACAATGCAAAAGCAAAGAGTCTTTTATTTAACGAGTTAACAGTCTTAACTCGGCTCCCTCATCCACTAAGAAGGACCTGGAGAAACCTCAAGGTAGAGAATTTACTGGGAAGAGCAAGGGGAGTGTCTAGGGGTCTGCAACAGTCTTAGGACTGGTGCACGTCAGGCTTGGGCGACCTGTCCTGTGTTGATTGGCCAACTGGTTGCTATGGCCCATAGGCCCTCCCAGGGTGGTTGCTATGCTCTGCATGCCACTTTAACTGGAAAGCACTTGAAAGCATGACCAGAGCCTGCCAGCTAACTTCTGATTGGTTCCTTGCCACATGGGTATCTGACCTCCTGGTGACTCGGGCAGATCCCGCAAGGTCAGAAGGCTGGAAACTAAGCTGAGTCAGAGGCCTACATCTTGCTGGGTCTTTTCTGCAGTCTGTCATGGCTGCCCAAAGCAGGGGGCTGGGTAAGGGTCTGATCCCTTCATTCTCCCCTTCTAGAAGTACTGGTAACAGGACCAAATCATGAGTCCTGCCTGCTAGGGGCTCAAAGGGGGGTGGTAACAGGCCATA
Organism: Cricetulus griseus; assembly: GCF_003668045.3. Classification (NCBI taxonomy): domain Eukaryota; kingdom Metazoa; phylum Chordata; class Mammalia; order Rodentia; family Cricetidae; genus Cricetulus; species Cricetulus griseus. Next base: position 114,703,763 of record NC_048600.1, read on the forward strand.
AGAGCCATTAGCTGACAGATTTTTCTAGGGGAGTGATGTGCATCTGTTGCTACATTGTCCCCTATGTAAGGGAGGTTTTTTTTTGGTTTTTTTTTTTTTTTTTTTTTTTTTTTTTTTTTTTTTGAGACAGGGTTTCCCTGTGGCTTTGGAGGCTGTCCTGGAACTAGCTCTTGTAGACCAGGCTGGTCTTGAACTCACAGAGACCCACCTGCCTCTGCCTCCCGAATGCTGGGATTAAAGGCGTGCGCCACCACCGCCTGGCTGGGAGTTTCCTTTTGACTTAGCATCTCAACCAGGGAAAAGGGACAATGTATTCTTTCCTGTGCTACTTCCTGCTGACTTTGGGGCTTTATCAGGGGTCCAAATAGGCTGAAATGCTAGTCAAAAGCAAAAAGGGAATTCGGGCAATGAGGTATTTATCAGAAACATCTGGTTCGCGCAGACTCTGTTGGAGAGACAGGGAGTGTTCACACCAGCTGGACTGGCTCACATCCACAGCAAGTCCAGAGCTCGCAGTCTTTAGGGGCAGGTTGTAGTCAGCAACTGATGTTTGGATGTGTCTGTCAGAAGTGGAAACCTGTTGAGACACGTTCAAACTAGGAACAGAAGTTAAAACTTATGTACTTAATGGGGACTTTCTTCTTCTTCTTCTTCTTCTTCTTCTTCTTCTTCTTCTTCTTCTTCTTCTTCTTCTTCTTCTTCTTCTTCTTTCTTCTTCTTCTTCTTCTTCTTCTTCTTCTTCTTTTCTTCTTCTTCTTCCTTCTTCTTCTTCTTCTTCTTCTTCTTCTTCTTCCTTCTTCTTCTTCTTCTTCTTCTTCTTCTTCTTCTTCTTCTTCTTCTTTTCTTCTTTTCTTCTTTTTCAAAACAGGGTTTCTCTGTAACTTTGGAGCCTGTCCTGGCACTCACTCTGTAGACCAGGCTGGTCTTGAACTCATTAATTAGGACTTTCAGGGCCATCATTTCAGTAATAGGGAAAGGCAGGAGTCCCGAGACCAGGAGAGAAAATCCCATCCTCAGGAACAGACAGGTGGGATACATAGGCTGTACTTATCTGGAGTCCTTTTGACCTGTGAGAAGAGGATCCAAGCCTTATGATTTTTGATCCTTTGAAGCCTATATTAACTTTATTGTACAAAAGGACATAAAAGTTTTAGATAAATTATCGTTACCAATCTGTACTAGAATCCATATTGTAGAAAAAGCAGATATTGGGTATCTGCAAAACAGCAGGAGTAGACTCATACCTTTGAGTCCTAGCAAAAACTACAGATTTTGGTTAGAAGCATGTACATTTTTCTTCTGTCCAAAGAGCCAAGTATAGATTGGACAGAGATGCCTTAAGCCTGATGAAAAGCCTTTAAGTTTATATTTAGATGATAAAAATAAATCCAAAACCTTGAACTTGTGACTGAACAGCTGCTCTACCAGCTCATCACAGCTTTATTAAATGTTAAGCTCTGAACTTTTATATTATAGAAGGGGAAAACAATTTAAAACCATTTTTGTATCTTATTTTTCTTAAATAATTTTTATACCACTAAAACATATGCTCTTACATTCTCAGACCCCCTATTTAGGAGCCATATCAAGACTTCATTTTTATATATAAAATGAGGTACTAAGCTGGCTACATCCTTGTGGAAGAATCTGGCTGCCAAGCTGACAAAGTTACAGCTAGCCTAACCATCTATACTATCAGAGATCTGAGAAGGATAAATTCTATGCAGCTTCAGAATCTATTAAAAACTGACAGGACCAGTCCATATACAGTTAGCCATATCCAAGTCTCCATAGTGTTGGAGGCAGAAGCCAATCTTTGCCAGGCCCAGAAGGTGAGAGTTTTCTTTCTCTCTGTGGAAGAGGGACATGGAAAAGACTGACCTTGTTTTGTCTAGGCAAAAGTGGTACAATTTTCCAGTGTCCTGCAGCTCGTCCACAGTCTGAGCTGTGTCCTGGCAGCAGGTGTTGCATTTGGGCATCATGATCACTGGTCAATATTGTCATAATCCAGGTGCAGATATCTGGTTCCCTGTAATCTTCATTGGAGATTTTGGGTCACTGTCAGGATCTGGGAGTCTCTGATATTATAAGCTTTTTAGTTAATATTTTAAATATATTCTGTAGATCTCTGAAGTATTAAGAGTGTTGCCTAGGTAAATTTGAATAGGCAACTTTGTTTTCAGTTACTTGTTTAAGCTTACCTTTTGAAAGCATATACAGGGGACTAAGTAAGGTTCATCCCTGTAATTAATCATATTAGTACTTAGCATGACTACAATTAACACACTTGATCATTTATAAGGATGGCTAGTAACATATTTCTTAACAATTTACGATAGGTTAGCAGCTTTTATAAGACTAGGACTTTACATTGTCTTGTTGTGCCCAAATTCTGAACCCCCAAATCACCAAGAGGCCCATTTCAATGCAAAGGCAATGAGTCTTTTATTGCAGTTGTTTAATGAGCTAACCCCATTAGCTCGGGCCTTTCATCCATCTACCATGGTGGATGGCTGGGGAAAGACCCCGAGAAACCACAGGACAGAGATCTTATAGGGCAGCATCAGGGGAGTGTCTAGGGGTACGCACAGGCTCAGGATTGGTGTGCCTCCAGGCTTGGAGGACTTGCCCTGTGTTGATTGGTCAACTGGTTGTTATGGCCCATAGGACCACCCAGGGCGGTTGCTATGTTCTGTTCATCTCTGCTGTACACTTGTCCATAAAGCACACCCAGAGCCATAAAGCATAGCCCTGCTAGCTAACTTCTGATTGGTTCCTTGCCTCGAGACAGGCATCTGACCTCCTAGTGACCAAGATAAGGTCAGGCAAGCACGTGCTAGACTGTCATGGCTGCCGAAAGGGGGAGCTGGTCCCTTCAGTCTCACTGTATCACAAGAAATAAACATCCCAGTTTCTGGTTAGCATGTGGTGCTAATAGCTATGACTATAAATTTTAGCTTTTTTAATTTAAGTACAAATATCTTATAATCTTATAAATTTAAACATTTTAAAAACTGTTCTTAAAAACAATTTTAAATCTCTCAATGTCTTTCTGCAATATCAAAAAGAAAGTATCATTTATGCCTTTAAAACCATCATCACCTGGGTGACCTTTAAATTATAAAGTTTAGCATTCTTGTGTATAGAAGCATTAACATTTTAAATTTTATTTTTTAACAAACCTTGGTTTTAGGATGGTACATGAATCATCATATAAAAATCTATCTTAATCTTTATAAACTCTCTTGGAGATCTGTTCTTACCTCCTAATTAGGTCCATCCACGTGGCCAAGATGGCAGCTGAAGTATCTTTTTCAACTCCAACAAAATGGCTACCAGCCTGCCACGTGACTGGATAAAAATTGGCGGCAACCCATGCCATTTCTATTTGCGCTCTATGCTTGTAACAAAACTTAGGATTACATCAGAAAACACAGAATTTTCTAACAAAACAAGCATACACAATTTTTTGAGAAATAAACTTTTAATCAGAATTGACTTAATATGGCCAAAATTTTAATTTATATTACCAGCTTATTTTTAAAAATATTAGTATTTGCAGGTATGAGAAACCACAGTAACGGTTCACATCCTCTTCTGACCTTTTATAACTTTTCTTTGACCTTTTAGTTTACATTCCTTTAGTCTCTTTCTCTGATTCCCTTAGATATTCTTACTTTAAACAAATTTCTCTTTCTTCTCTTTCCCCTTTCCTCTTATTACTTTAGTCTCCTATCTTTTTTTTTTTTTTTTAAATTTCTCAGTTAATATAAAAACCTGTACCTTGGCCGTTCCGTTTCTGCAGAAAAACCGGACCTGATGGGGGAAGGCTGCAAAGCGACTTTCCCACCCTGACCCTCTGCAAAGGTGCAAAGAGACCTCAGTCTCACAGACGCCACGTGCACGGGGCAAAGACAGACAGACAGACAGACAGACAGACAGACAGACACACACACACACACACAGACACACACACACACAGACACACACACAGACACAGACACACACAGACACACACAGACACACACACAGACACACACACACAGACACACACACACACACAGACACACACACACACACACACACACACACACACACACACACACACACACACACACACACACACACACACACGCCGGCACCGGGCTGCCAGAAAGGGCTCGGCTGGAGTCCAGAGCGCTGGCCTTCCCAGGTGTCAGAGTCAAGACAACGACAGAGGGACAAACACACATTTAGACAAAAGGAAAGGGTCCATCTCTTGCAAGTTTCAGATTCACAGATGCGAGCGATCTCTGCCTTAGCTACTCTAATACAGATGATGCTTCAACCCAGCCTTAAGCTAGATTCCTGCCCAGACCGGTGCTTGGGTCCCTTGTAGCCACTCAGATTCCAATGACAGGAACTCTGCCCCCGATGAGAAGCTGGGACATCTCTCAGCTCCCCCAGGCCTGGCCTTATAGGCATGTCCGTCAAAGCTCTGACTTGTTCAACTTCAGATTGTCCGCTAGCAAACCAAAGGCAGAAACATAAAAACACGGAATACAGACAGAGCTTGCAACAGATAATACAGAACTCACCCATCCAGTCGGAGCTGAAACAGGCAGAGGGCCATGACAGAACAGATAACACAGAACCTCACCCAGCTGATCAGAGATGAAACAGACACTTAAGGCACCGAATCAAGCTTTTGAGGCAGCAACCCGCTTAGTCTCTCCACAGGATCTTGGGGGACCCAATCTCCCCAAAAGGTCTTCCGATCCTCCCATAGAGTGCAGTCTTCACAGAAACCAGAGCTCTAACAGCCAGAAACAGAAAGCAGAACTTGCCTGGCAAAACATAAAGTTACCAGCCGGGTGTTGGTGGCGCATGCCTTTAATCCCAGCACTCGGGAGGCAGAGGCAGGCGGATCTCTGTGAGTTCGAGGCCAGCCTGGTCTCCAGAGTGAGTGCCAGGATAGGCTCCAAAGCTACACAGAGAAACCCTGCCTCGAAAAACCAAAAAAACCAACAACAACAACAAAAACATAAAGTTACCTGGTATTGGCACCTCAAGACACAACAGAAGGGGGGTCGTGGTGGATTTTGGGGATGCTGATGAGCCCCCAAATGTTGTGCCCAAAATCTGAACCCCAAAATCACCAAGAGATCCACTCCGATGCAAAAGCAAAGGGTCTTTTATTGTTTAACAAGTTAACTGTCTTAACTCTGTTCCCTGTCCGTCCCACACAGCAGTTGGTGTGAGAAGGACCTGAAGAAATCTGGAGGCAGAGAATTTATTGGAAGAGCCAGGGGAGTGTCTAGGGGTCTGCAACAGTCTTAGGATTGGTGTGCTTCCGGGCTTGGGGAACCTGTCCTGTGTTGATTGGTCAACTGGTTGCTATGGCCTATAGGCCCTCCCAGGGTGGTTGCTATGCTCTGCATGCCACTGTTATGCCATTTTTACTGGAAAGTGTGTCCAGAGCCTGCCAGCTAACTTCTGATTGGTTCCTTGCCACATGGAGGGTATCTGACCTCTAGTGACTGGGGCAGGTCTGGCAGGGTCAGAAGGCTGGAAACTGAGCAACATGCGCTGAGTCAGAGGCCTACATCTTGCTGGGTCTTTTCTGCAGTCTGTCATGGCTGCTAAAGCAGGGGGCTAGGTGAGAGTCTGATCCCTTCACTCACCATTGTCAGAGATCATCTGGGTTCTCCTGGGAAGGAGATGGAAGCATCTGGAGGCCTGCGAGTGAAGCAGGAAGAATGAGACACAGTGGGAACAGAGCATCCCTCAGACAAGAGGAGCTCTGGCCTTCTGTGTGTTTGAGAACTTAGAGTAATGGCTATCTAGAAACTGCTATTGCTCTGGATAAAGTGTTACTAGCATTTTTAGGGTCCAAGCCTATGTCCTAGCAACTCAAAGCAAGCTAGGCTCAAAAGACTGATTGAGAGAGGAGTCAGTCATGAAAAGCAGAGAAACATTTATTCAGTGTGGCTGCATTGGGAAGCCGAACACTAAGCCCAGTGACCTCCTCTGAGTCCATCTCCTTGCCCAAATAGAGGGCGAGAAATATTCATCACAAAGCAGCCAGGCTCACAGTGTGGCTCCACCCACCATCTTATCTCTGTTCCAGTCTCTGGCAAATTGTTTGGAGCCTCTGGCTGACACCAGGCTTCAGCTCTTTCCTTTTCCCACCACTAGATTCTGGGGAAATTTCAACTTCTTGGAAATCACTATTTTAATAACGTCCTAGTTAGTGTTACTATTGCTGGGGTAAAACATGACCAAAAGTAAGTTGGGGAAAGGGAGTTTATTTGGCTTGTGCTTCCACGTCAGTGCTCATCATAGCAGGGAATCAGGACAGGAGCTCAAACAGGACAGGGAGCTGGAGGCAGGAGCTGATGCAGAGGCCATGGAGGGTGCTGCTTATTGGTTTACGCCCCATGACTTGCTCAGCCTGCTCTCTTAGAGAACCCAGGACCACCGGCTCAGGGATGACAGCACCCACAATGGGCTGGGCCCTCTCCTGCCAACCACTAAGAAAATGCCCTAGGGTTTGCCTATAACCCAGGTTTATGGGGCATTTTCTCAGTTGAGGCACCCTCCTCTCTGTGAGTCTAGCTTGTGTCAGGCTGACATAAAACTAGCCAACACAACTACTCTGATAGCCAAAGTGAGGAGGGCAATATCTTCTTATCTGTGGGGATAATTAAAAATCAGGGACATTTTTTTTTTTCCCTCTTTGGTTTTTCAAGACATGGTTCCTCAGTAGCTATGGAGCCAGTCTTGGATCTTGATCTGTAGACCAGGTCTGTAGACCAGGCTGGCCTCAAACTCACAGAGATCCTTCTGCCTCTGCCTCCCGAGTACTGGGATTAAAGACATGTGCCACTACTGCCAGGCAAAATCAGGGAAATTTAAAATGATTCAGCCTATGACCCAAATCACTGCCCAAATTTCAGAAAGGTAAGCAAACAACAACAAAAACCAATTTTTATTTCTTTTCTTTCTGTGAAGTATACCCCATTCTAGGAGCCAGCATTCGTGGGAGCAGAGCCCAAAAGAAATTGTCTAGTGGAGAAGGACATACAGATAAGGACAGGGACATCAGCATTGCTCTCTACCTTGCTACTTTCAGGGTTTGCTGAGACAGACAGAAGGTAAGAGAGTGAATGAATCCTCTCTTCTATCTCACTCATGTAAATTAACCCCCCCAAGCTCATCTGGCTGCACCCCCTTCCCTAGCCCATTGGGAATGGGAAGAGACAGGCATACAGTCAAGCTGAGCGAGCAACTCCCCACCTCTCTTCTGCTGCTCCCATGGCCTATGCTCCCACACAGAATCAGTGCACAGAAGGCAGCCATAGGCATCCAGGTCACAAGGTCTACCATATGGCAGCAGGCATAGGTATGACTTGGGCTGGTATTCACACACACACACACACACACACACACACAGAGAGAGAGAGAGAGAGAGAGAGAGAGAGAGAGAGAGAGAGAGAGGAGAGAGAGAGCGCTGATGGTGCTGTCTTTTTTCTATAGTCATCCTCCTATCTAGCAAGAGAGGCTGGACAGACCATCCATGAGCACTTCCTCCATGCTCACTGTTAGCAACTAAAGAGGCTCAAAGGGCACAGGTGGAGAGCGCATGACTACACTGCCTCCCCTGCCCCTTTCAGGACATGACTTCTCTCCCATCTGTCACTCTCACAGCCCCCAAACACACACACCTGCACCCTCTCTCCCTCTTAAGATGTCAGAGAACAGAAGCACTGTGCTTGGCGCAGTCGCAGTCTTTCCAGGGACAGAGGGGAAATGCCTATTTTGAAGTTACACCAGAACTTTGGGTTTAATCAGGTTAAGCCACCCCCTTGAGTTCTTTTCCTCATTTAGGGAGATGGTCCTGCTAGACCCAACTATTCCTAGAATTAAGACAAAAACAGGATAGAAACAAAATGCCAAAATTTTATCATACTTTTTCATTATCTTACAGACCCAAATGAGACATTCATTCTTTTTAACAAAATCAGGGTTTTTTTTTTGTCTGAAGTAAAATTGTTTTATTTAAAAAAAATTTTATTCATTTTACATACCAACCACAGTTCCCCCTCCCTCCCCTCTTTCTGCTCCCCACCTCCCCCACAACCCACCAAAGGGTAAGGTCATGGGGAGTCAACAAAGCCTGGCACATTAAGTTGAGGCAGGACCAAGCCCTTCCCCGCTACATCACGGCTGAGCAAGGCATCCCAGCATGGGGAATGGGTTCCAAAAAAGCCAGCTCATGCACCAGGGATAGATCTTGGTCCCACTGCTAGGGGCTCCTCAAACAGACCAAGCTACACAACTGTCATCCACATGCAGAGGGCCTAGTTAGGTCTCATGCAGGTTCCCCAGCTGTTGGTCTAGAGTCTGTGAGCTCCTACGACCTTGGGTCAGCTGTCTCTGTGGGTTTCCCCAACGTGATCTTGAACCCCTTGCTCATATAATCCCTCCTCCCTCACTCCTACCAGACCACTCCAGGAGCTTGGCTTGGTGCTTGGCTGTGGATCTCTGCATCTGCATTACCACTCTTGAGCATATACCCAAAGGATGCTCAATCAAGGATGCTTGCTCATCTTTGTTCATAGCAGCATTGTTCATAATAGCCAGAACCTGGAAACAACCTAGATGCCCCTCAACTAAAGAATGGATAAAGAAAATGTGGTACTCTTACACAATTAGAGTATTACTCAGTGTGTGTGGGGGGGGTGACATCTTGAAATCTGCAGGCAAATGATGGAACTAGAAAAAATCATCCTGAGTGAGGTAACCGAGACCTAGAAAGACAAACATGATATGCACTCACTCATAAGTGTACATTTGACATAAAGCAGGAGCGGAGGACAGTGAGAAGGATGGCCTCCAAAGATGTAGGGCTGGAGCTGGACCAGCTGAGTTCAGCAGAGCCATGACCCAACTTGAGACAGCCCTCAGTTCTCCTGCTACTGAGCCTGGGAGCTCAAAGACTGTTGAAACAGTTCACTCACGGGTAGCAAAAGAAGTCAGGCAAAGACAATTCCAGCCAAGAAATGCCTCAGTAATGACCAAATGAAGGTCCTGAGAAGCTGACTGGATGCATCCTTCTATGTTTAGAGAGAATTGATCCTAAACTCTCAACACTCTCACTACCAGCACAGGTGGGAGCAAAGGCTCCTCAGCTAAAGATTGACCTAATGTTGTAGGATATTTGATCGCTCTGTGAGCCCCAATATTTTGTTATTTACTGGAAAGTCCCAAGCTGTGCTGTGGCTCAACCCTAGCACACACCTTTAATCCAAGAGCTTTCTGCTTGAATTGTAAACGAGATTAAATAAAATCAACCACAGGTCAAGAGGTGGAGCAAGCAACCAGCTGACAGGAAAAAGCTACCGTGAGAGGAAGTCAGAGGATAGGCTAGGATAGGAGAGAGAGAGAGAGAGAGAGAGAGAGAGAGAGAGAGAGAGAGTAGAGTGGAGAAGTTTTGTTTGAGACAGCATAGGAGAAAGTTCTCTTGCTGGGATGTCAGATAAAGAGGAAGGTCAGCTGAGTACTTTCTCTGTCTCTCTGAGCTTGCAGGTTTTCACCTCAGCATTTGGCTAGATATAGATTGGATACAGATTGGGGACAGAAGTCACTGTTATAATCACTGCAAGGATTCAGACATTATGCTGACACACACACACACACACACACACACACACACACACACACACACACACACACACACCTGGCATTGTATAGACTTCACTATGTAGCCGAGGCTGGCCTCAAACTCCTGTTTCAGCCTCCCAAGTACAGGAGTCATAGGTATGAACTGCCATGTCCAGCTAGTTGAGCCCTTTAACTCACTCATCAGAGGCAGTCTGCAGGGTGAAATCCGTGAGGCTGTGAGCTGTGCTGTGGACTTGGGCATTGCACTTGGAGGATGAAGCAGCTAGGCAAGCAGGAGCGGCCCCTCCTCACCTCAGCAAGCCTGCATGAGAGAGTTGTTCTGAAGGAGAGCAAAATGCTCCTGCCCAGGGTGGCTTCTTCAAAGGGATAAGTTTGTTCAGTGGAATAAGCAGGGTTTTTGTCATGCTGGCACTTTGGCTATTCTCTAGGACAAGCCACATACAAAGATCTCCCCAGAGGCATTGGGGGCCCTTAGAACAGACTTGGAAAGTTCCCAGAAGCCAAACATGCATGGAATTGTTCTCAAGTCCCAGTGATGGGGTGATTTTTGTTATGGGGAAAGCCAAGATGTCTCCCAGAGAGACACACAAAAAAATGACACAATCACTGTCTTCTGCATGTTTTTTCTTCCAAGGGGTAAGAAATGCTACAGGGACAGTGAGAGTCAGGTAAGCCTGAGTCTCAGTGCTGCAGCTGGAGAAGGCGGGGTTAGCATATCTAATGTCTCCCTTTCTGTTTCCTAGGAAGGGTTTTCTGGCTAAGGTGGCCACTATGGCTTAGGGATATGTACAGGCCTCTTCACGATACACACAAGAAAAACATGGCTCAGGACTACAAGATAAGGAGTCCTCTGGCGAGGAGGAGGTCTTCAATAGGGATGTACCAGGGTAAACATCTGGCTCAAATGAGGAGTTAAGGGCAACTTGCTCATTTTTAAGTTTGAAAGCCTTGACATTGCTCTTCTTCCAGGGAGATCAAGGAAGAAGTGGTTGTGGTGGTGGCGCCAGCCCCAAAAGCATTGGCCACTGAGGCAGAAGGGAGTGAAGCAGCCGAGGATGCTAAAGGAACTAATTTTCAATGGGGACAGGAACAAACAGCAGCTTTTGCAACTGCTGGAGAGCTCTTTTCCAAGCATGCAACCCTGACCAGCATTGAACCAGATGATGCCCTAATTATGGATGTCATATTGATTGGTGGGTTGGCAACTGGGGACTCTTCATAAGGCAAAAAGGCATCTATCATCATTTGCCTGTTGACTTCTATTACAAATGCTTTCCATATATGGAGAATAAGTATTCCCTCGCTTTGGAGCCTATCCTGGCACTTGCTCTAGAGACCAGGCTGTCCTCGAACTCACAGAGATCTGCCTGCCTCTGCCTCCTGAGTGCTGGGATTAAAGGCATGTGCCACCAATGCCCGTCTAGTATTCCTTCTTTGAGATACAAGTCTGGACATTTTGCAAGGCATGGAGAACCTTATACTCAGTCATTGACAGCCACCCTATGGTTATAAGGGTGCCCCTTGCCATGATAGATTGGAGCTATTTGAAGGCAGAGTCCTCTGCAGGCTAAGTCACGGAAGAAAAGGTATTCCAGTGGAACTAGTACCTGTCTGAATTCCTTTGTTACCAGGGTGTGGCAGCAAAGGGGCCTGCGCCTTCCTGCACTGAGGAAATAGATCAGTTGCCCATAATCCCCATCCCTAAACTCATTCACCCCTCCCGAAAAAGACGCACCAGAGTTAGAGTTGGGGCAGGGTTTTGTTTTTGTTTTTCCAAGAGAATAAAAGCATCCAACTAAGGAATTCAGATACCACTGAACAAGAGAGACATCTGAAGAAGAAGGGCAGATCATCAAAAGAAAATGTCCCAGGAAAAAGAATAAATTGGCCAAGTGGCCCACCTCTAGTGTTCCATCTAGCTAGGATTACCATTAGGCTGACAAACACCACCCGAAGATCAGCTTCGAACTACAAACTGCTCAGGACATGCAAATTGCTGAGTTCATTTGAGACTGACATGTACATTTTACAGATCTTTGAACTCAGTACATTTTACAGATCTTTGAACTCAGGAATAGTTACTCCTAAAACTGCCAAATACAACCAAGCATGACATTGTGGAAAGCTTGGCAGGAATAGCTTCATTATTGTAAATAGTTTTACTGTGTTAGAGTTAAAACCTTTCCTTTTTATTTAGACAAAAAGGGGGAAGTGTTGCAGGATATTTAATCACACTTTGAACCCCAACATTGTGTTATTTACTGGAAAAACCTGTTCTAGTTGTGGTGTGGGTCAGTCCTAGCACACACTTTTAATACAAGAGCTCTCTGCTTGAATATTATAAACAGGACTAAATCAAATAAATCAACCATAGGTTGAGAGGTGAAGCAAGCAGCCAGTTGAAAGGAAAAAGCCATAGAGAGTGGGTGGAAGTCAAGAGGATGGAAAGAGAGAGACTCACAAGAAGTAGAAGGGAGACACATCCACTGGGAAGGGTTTCTGTTTGTTTGAGACATTGTGGGACTAAGCTCTCTTTCTGGGACAATGGCGAAGGAGGAAGCAGTTGGGTGCTTTCTCTGCCTTTCCGAGCTTACAGGTTTTCACCCCAACATCTGACTCCTGAGTCTTTGTTGATAAAATAGACCGAGAGAGACTTAGATAAAAACAACCTAACAACTGCATTCAAGCCTACTCTGCTGCAAGCCCAAGAGAAACATCCTGAATTGGCACGGCCTTCAACATCCGTGGAACCAGTTTGGAATAAAAGAAAGCAACCATATTGTCTCTTCAGTAAAGTCATCCTAGACAAAGACTTAAGAAAGAAAAGAAAAAAGAAATGAGGAATGTCAGGACGAGAAGCAACCAGGCTTAAGGAACTCTTGGAGTCACAGAACAGGAGTCCCATACCTCTCCAGTGCCAGCTCCCTCAAAGACCACCTTATTCATATTCTTTTAGACTCACTTCAATCCCAGAGTCAATAAATCTAGAAAAGGAAACGTGACCACCCATCCTCACTGACCCTCCGCAAGTCCACCATTCAGCCTCCTAGGCCAAGACACTCCACAAGAGCTCCAAACAGACATGGAATTGAGAGAGCCCCGAGTCCAGGTAAGAACAAATCCTCAAAGTGTGAAAAACCTGCCAAGACACTTGGCTACTAGAACTTGATTGACAGAGAGCAGTGTGAGGAAGTTATTCAAATGGCTTGGGAAGGTGACAGGATTGACCTGGGCCCCATCCAGGTAGTGGAGGCAGTAACCCAGCTGAAGGGATGCTGAGGATCTCCACTGTGCAAGCAGGTGGAAGGCATCACTCGAGGGTGTCCTGTTAGTGGTGAAAACAAGTTCTGCACCAGCTCAAGCACACCTGATACCTGATCAGACAGCATTTACAAGCCTGTCAAAACCACGAGCAGGGCCAGGCAGTGGTGGTGCATGCCTTTAATCCCAGCACTCGGGAGGCAGAGGCAGGTGGATCTCTGTGAGTTCGAGACCAGCCTGGTCTACAAGAGCTAGTTCCAGGACAGCCTCCAAAGCCACAGAGAAACCCTGTCTCGAAAAAACCAAAAAAAAAAAAACCACCACCACCACCACCAACAACAACAACAAAAACCCACGAGCAGCTTGGGGCACCAGAGAGAGGGCCCAGATTTCTGGACTGCAATCAGCTAGCACTGTATACTCTTCAGCGCCATGAATGGATGAGGGCGTGGCAGCATGGGGTGACCACAGGCACCGACCCCTCTTCACTCTCCATTCCCACAAGGCCTGTTGAAGGGTTACTGCTACCAGGACTGGGTCTCAATCCCCAAATTTAAAAACAAAAAAATTCCTATTATGTGTTACATGTAACTGTTGTATCAGACACAAAGGACAAAAGATAAAACTGTCGGACAGCTAGCAGACCTGATAAGACCCAGGGATTTATGCCTTTACTATTTCTCTTTCTTGAAACCTGCTTTCCCGCTTGTTCAGCCTCGTTGATGGGAGATCCTAGGAAGCCTTCTAGTCACCGTGGAATGTTACACACCACTTGGTCTCTCTGAAGGCACAAAATGAGATGCTTGGCCAACAGGGATGGTGACAAACCCAAGTTTCCTCAGGGGGCAAAGATGTATCTGTGTTAAATAGCTACACAGCTGATTGACTGATTGTGAAATGCTAAAAATATTGCAAGGTGGGAGCCAAGAAAGACCTCAGACTATCTTTTGGTCCTTTAAATAGTTGTTTAGTGTCCACCTCTGCCTGTAACCTGACATTCTTGTGACTGCTATCATCCTCTCCAGTTGGTATTGTTTTGAATAGAAAATGTCCTCCGAAATGGACTTAAACACACAGTCCCTGGTTGGAGGTGCTGCTTGGCAGGGGTGGGGGTGGAGGTAGGGTGAGGTGGTGGGGGTGGAGCCTTTGGGAGGCGCAGCCTCACGGGAGGAAGTGTTAGCACTCGATGTGAACTAAAGTGTTTATAGCCTTGCCCACTTGTGTTCTCTTGTGTTCTCTTGTCCTGCTTGTGTTCTCTACTTTCTATGTGTGGTTGAGATGTGACCTCTCAGCCTCCTGTCCCTGCTGCCATGCCTTTCCCACCGCCATAGATTAGCCTTCTGGAATCAAAACAAACTCATCCTTCCATAAGTTGATTTTGGTCAGCAACAGCAAAGTGATTGATACAGATGAAAACTCAGGAAAGTTCCAACGCAAAATGTCAAAAAGGTCCTCCAAGGAGACTCAACCGACATCCTGGCCAAAACCTTTCAACCTCAGAAAGGTAAATACTGACAGTACCAATGCCCCTTTCTTAGGGATGCCTGTCTTATCTCTGTTTCTATTTCTTATCCTTGCCTCCCCCTTCTCAATAAGCATATAGTCTTTCTCTTCCAGAATCCAATAAACCTGATTACACATGGTTTCTGACAACCACTGCCACCAGGGTCAGAAAAGAACAACACTTCAGTAATCATTGCCAAAGGAGATTTTTTTTTTTTTTTTTTTTTTTTTTTGTCTGAGGGACTTTATAGGTGGCTCCCAATGGAGACTTCACAACCTTAGGAAGGAGATAGTAGTTCGGTGCCCCTGCCCAGCAGCTCTAAGGAAACTGAATATCTTCCTTCAGCAGCAGGCAGGCACAGGAATAGCTTAGCAACCTAGGACTGCACTTGGCTTGAGCTATGAAGACGCACTCGCTAGCAATAGGCTAGTAACAGGGTCCTTGCCTGCATCAAGCTGCATACACACCACACTTCAAACATTGGAGTGCTCACTCTTTCCTCATTTCACCTTAGTAACTCTTTTGCGGCCAATTTTCATTCAAACATATTCTAGAACATACCTAGCGATGAGAAGTAGGGGGCTAATCCAACCTGAACTGGTTCTGGGTGCATGCCCAGTGAGGCAAACTCTGTCCTTCGAGGTTTTAGGGAAAATCTCGTATTTACCATCTTATGTCTATGCATAATTGCATGGGGATGATTCATATCAGATACATCATGGATAAAATGTTTGAACCAAACGAAGACTTACATAATCCAAGCCTATCAGTCAAAACAGAAAGACCACTCATAACCTGCCATTGACTGACTCTGCTGCTCCTGGAGCCCATAAAGGAGGCCACCGATAGTAAGCATTTTACAGACTAATGGTCGCCGGGTCCACTGCTCACTGTGCTATTGCATGGTTTCTGAATAAGGTTTCCTTGCCACTTTGCAATCTGTGTCTGCCTGAATTCTGTAAACAAGATGCCAAGAGTTTGGAAACGTTAACTCAGGCAGCAATTTCCAGCAGTACTTAACTGACCCATTTCAATTGTAATTAGCTGAATGGATGGCCCATGGTAGCTCATCTCCCATACAATTTTAAGGCCTCAACTCTTTTTTTTTAATTTTCACTTATTTATTTCATTGTATATGTATGAGCACATGTATAGATGTGCATGCCACAGCAAAATTTGGCAAGGACATGCGGGGGCCAGTTCCCTCCTCCTGCCATGTGGGATGGAACTCAGGTCATCGTATCAGGTGTGGCAGCAAGCGCTCTTAGGCTCTGAGCCATCTCAGTAGCTCTGGCCTCGGCTCTTGAGGGGATGATGGGTAGCACTGAGAAAAGACTCCTCGTCAGCTTTAGGCCCCAGTTCCAGTTTACCATATGATAGGGTGGAGGAACAGGGTTTCCCTGGGACCGTCTAAGGGACAGCTACTTTCTCTTGGTTGAGAGAACAGAATATTACTTCTTCCTCAGTCCCTAACTAGATATGACAATCTAAACTGCCTCCAGGATTAGAGATTACATACTATTGTTCCCTCGGAATGAGCCTGTCAATCGCCTGGTGGTCAGGAGACCACCCCTCAGGGAAGCTGATTTACCTGAAGGTTTGCTAAGGAGATGGGAGCAATAATTATCCCCTTAGTGAAATAATGTACTTACACGCCCCAGAAGCCTCCCGGACCTTAAGCCCCAAAGCCTGCCGTTTTCTTACTTCTAAACAAAACCGTATCTTTTCTTTTCCCCTTTCTATGTCTTCCTTGGATGCTGACCAAAACCGTAAGCATGCTTGCCCTAACTCTGAGATTTCTGTTTTCTCTGAAGACTCCCATTCTACAGCTGCCTGCAGACTTCCACTCTTGACTTAAAAGACATGATTCTTCTTTTCCCCTTGTCATCTGCCTCCCTCCAGCAGCTTCAAGAATTTACAAACTGTCTGGCTTGTGTTTCTTTCAAACTACAGTAAAATGACCCTCCAGCTTCCTTCTGAGATCCTTTTTAAATTCCTTTAACAATAAGACTAAGAACATGGTGCGTTCACTGAACTACTTTCTCCCTAAGATGCTGGTGATAACCTGGGTTTTTTGCAAAATTATCGAGAGTCTTCCTCTCAAACTTTCATATAAACTTTGTGTTTGCTTGGAACTTCCAACTCACTCCTGCCTGATCCGGAAAACCTCACTCTTCTCTCTCTCTCTCTCTCTCTCTCTCTCTCTCTCTCTCTCTCTCTCTCTCCCTCCCTTCTTCCCTTCTTCCCTCCCTCCCCAAACTCCACCCTTTTAGAGACTCTCCAAGGAAGGAAGGGCACAAAAAAGCCCAGCTCCAGAATTCTTGGCTGCTTCAGCAGCTCCTCCCCCAAAGTTGCCAGCCACCCGCCTAAAGAGTTCAGCTTTTGAGCACAAACCCAGCTTGTGACAGACATTTCATCACCCCTAGCTTATATCCTATATATGCTCCCCGCTTTAGTTCAGGCATGTGACTTCTGCCTCCATCTCTGGGGCCGGAGAACTCACCCAGGAGTTCTTTTACTGTTCTTTTATTTTTTCAGTTCAGCTTGATCTGGCTTAGTGCATTGGCGGAGAAGCCTACTATCATGATACAGAAAACCTATTACTTTGAATTATAAGAAAAATATAAGAAAGACTATGTTAAGGGGACAGAAAAGGAGGCTCCCTCTGCCATCCATGGGAGCTTGAGTTATCTCCTAAACTTTTAGAAACTTTGTTCAGTCTAAACAAGGATTGTTGCTTCAGTGCAGAAAAGAATATCAGGGTGAGCTCATCTGAAGTAGAGTTGAGTTGAGGTTTTATAGAGGATATTCTAAAGCAGGGCGTTGGTGGCACACACCTTTAATCCCAGCCCTCGGGAGGCAGAGGCAGTCGGATCTCTGTGAGTTCGAGGCCAGCCTTGTCTACAAGAGCTAGTTCTAGGACAGGCTCCAAAGCCATAGAGAATCCCTGCCTCAACCTCCCCCCTAAATTTTTTTCCACTATTAATGGGGGAAGTGCTTCTGTGTATGTGTTTGTCGTACTGGATGATAAATAAAGTACTGTTTGGCCAATGAGGCAGCAAGTTAGACGGGACTAGGAGTCGAGGAGGATTCTGGGAAATGTAGTAGAGAAGTGATGATCCAGGCAGGAAATGACATAGCAAGGAGACTCATATTTAAGGAAGGAGAAGTAGGAAGTGGTCCCTTTTTCCCCCTTCGCATCCTCCAGCGGCGTGATGTGATCCACTGGCAAGGGAGGGCGCCAATGGAAGGCATCCGATAATCTATTATAAAGCATATAGATTTATGATAATTAAGACTGAGCTAGCAGATGAGAAATCCTAGTCATTGGCCAAGCAGCATTTGTACCTAATATGTCTCCTTATTATTTTGTCCATCCACGTGGCAGGCAGAACTCAGGTGGCTGGCAGAGACCGCCCACATGGCGGTAGGGCTCAGGTGGCTTTTGGTGGAAAGATTTATCGTAATACACTATAGGCTTAAGTATGAGGATTCAAAGAGACTCTCAGAACAAAAGGCAGATTCAAGAGCACTATGAGGGGAGGGAGAAAGTGAGAGAGAGAGAGAGAGAGAGAGAGAGAGAGAGAGAGAGAGAGAGAGAGAGAACTGCTTCATCATCATTACAGTAGTCAAACATACTATACTATAATAGACCATCATTTGGGGGGTTAAGGGACAGAAATCAGTTCCCAGGGTGGTTCCTGAGTAGGATCTGGGCATCTGAGAGGATTCCAGTTGATAAGGTAAAAGTCTAGCTCTCAGGGATGACACCCAGTAGGAGAGCTTTGCTGTAAACAAAGTTCAGCCTTTTTTGAAATCCCAGGAAACTTCAGGGAGGAAAAAATGAGGCTTTTCTCAGGGGCATATATGCTCAGGCTTTAAACCTGTTAGTTGCTACTTTAAATTTAAAAGGATCTTTATTTTAAATGTTTTTAACTCCTTACATCTACATGGGGTACAGGTGTTGTGCACCTAAGTGCAGGTGCCTGTGGAAGCTAGAGGCACCTGATCTGAAGGCCCATAGAGCTGGGATTACAAGTGGCTGGGAGCCAACTAACATGGGTGCTGGGAACAGAACTTGGTTCTCAGGCGGCTTCTGTGGGTGACAGAGTGGAGTCTCCTTTGCTGTCTCCTTGACAGACCTTCTTCTTAACCACTGAGCCGTCTCTTCAACTACCATTCCCCCCTCAAAAAACTCTTTCTGCAAAGGGAATATTATCTCTTTGTCAACAGCCTTCACAGCAGTTGTGCTGGAATCCTTGCTTCTGCACCAGGCATTAACTAGACTCTAGGTGAGGGGCCCCTTTCCTTCCTTTATCCCATCATCCCCTGTCTTTCTAGCCTACCTCAATCCATTGTCTGGGAAATTCATTAATTTAAAAAAAAATGAAGGAAAGTGTTGACTAAGTTAAGGAAGGAAGTGGTCATGCTGAGGCAGAAGTCTAGACTTTGAGATCCCCATTTTAAATTTTTTGAAAAGAAACTGAAGCCATCCTAGACAGAAGTCTTTCAGAGGTGGAAAATGGGGGGGGAAAGGCTCCATGGGATGAACAAGGGACCAAGAAGCATACAAAGTCACTTTAACAAGTGTGTGTGGGGGGTTGTGGGGGATGACTGAGACAGACAGACATAGGGAAAAGGTTAGTGACCTGGAAACCTCACTTGGTTTATGGGCTATGCACATACACTTCTCATAATCCAACCAGCATTCCAAGGTACTAGGTGTACACACCTTGGCAGCCAAGACTCCTGCCTAAATCAAGTTGCATGCACACTTCACTCTGAACAATTGAATAAACTTCTCCTCCCCTTAATGATCATCAAGCTGTAGATTCTCTTCAATCATACACCAGTTACAGGAATGGAGGGACCCTCTTGCTTGAACTCATTTTGCATGTGTGATGGTTTGAATGAAAATGGCCCTCATAGACTCATTAGGAGTGGCCCTATTAGGAAGTATGGCCTTGTTGGGGCAGGTGTGGCCTTGTTGGAGGAAGTGTGTCAGTGGGGGCTGGTTTTGAGGTTTCAGATGATTAAAAGAGGCCAGTGTTAGTCTCTTTTCCTGCTGCCTTTGGATCTGCATGTAGAACAGTCGTCTACTTCTCCGGCAACATATCTGCCTGCATGCCACCCTACTTCCAGAAATGATGACAATGGACTAAACCCTCAGAAACTGTAAGCCAGCCCCAATTAAATGTTTTCCTTTATAAGAGTTGCCATGGTCATGGTGTCTGTTCACAGCAATGTAAACTCTAAATAAGACAGTGCGAATGTCCAATAAGACAAACTGAGTCCTCTAAATGAACCTTTAGGGAAAAGTCCCTATTAGCTGTCTTGTGGCAATGCAGGGTGCACGTGCATGTGCATTGCCCTGGGAAGGTGTATGTACTGTAGGAAAGAGGTTACAGAGCTTAAAAACTCTCTATCAAGCTAGATACCACCCCCAGGCAATAACCTGAGGCCCTGACTACCTTCACTCACGGAACTCTTGACAGCAGATTTCCTTCTGTGTCTGTGGTTTGCTTTGGATAGAGTATTGTTGCTACTTTGCAATCTCATCACACCTTAATTTTATTATTGAATAAGTTGCCAAGAACATTTGAACCTTTTTTTGAAGGATGTAAGAACTTCATGTTTGAAATTGTAGAACCTGCTTTGCTGCTTTTAACCTATATGTTATGTTATGGCACCAGGCAGTGGTGTCACATGCCTTTAATCCCAGCACTCGGGAGTCAGAGGCAGGCGGATCTCTGTGAGTTCGAGGCCAGCCTGGTCTACAGAGTGAGTTCCAGGGCAGGCTCCAAAGCTACACAGGGAAACCCATGTCTTGAAAAACAAAACAAAACTTCACTGGAAAGAAATAAACTAGACTCAGAAAGACAAATATTACATGTATCTCTCGCATGTAGATGATAAGCTAAGGACTTGTGTGTGTGTGTGTGTGTGTGTGTGTGTGTGTGTGTGTGTGTGGTGTGTGTGTTTGGGACCAAGCCCAGGACTTTGCACTTGCTAGGCATGTGCTCTACCACTCAGCTAAATCTTTAACCCTTAGATTTATATGTAGCATGAAAGTAGAACAAGGAGTCTAAACAGATGCCGAACAAGAGAGAATAATGGGGAAAAGACGACACATTTTCTCATATGTGGTAACTAGATTTAAATGCATATAGGCATGGGTATGTATGTATATATAAGTATATGTATATACATACATATATATAATATATATATATTATATATATACATACATATGACATGAAAGGAAATATATGACAATGGGGAGGAAGGGGACAAGCAAAGGAGGGGAAAGGTAGTGATATAATAAAACCAACTACTTTATGCACTGAAACAAATCACCCAGTCACTTCCCCGAATCCTTATTGAAAACCCCATCCTTATCAGAGCAGTTCTTGCCCTGTAGATACTGAGCCAAGTCCCTTCTTGCACGTGGCATGCAGGGGTCTGTCCATATCCCTAAGCCACAGTGGCCACTTTACAGAAAAAGACTTCCCGAAAGCAAATTAAAGCTTCTAGGAACTTTCCAAGTCTGTTCTAAGGGCCCCAAATGCCTCTGGGGAGATCTTTGTATGTGGCTTGTCCTAGAGAATAGCCAAAGTGCCAGCATGACAAAAACCCTGCTTATTCCACTGAACAAACTTATCCCTTTGAAGAAGCCACTCTGGGCAGGAGCATTTTGCTCTCCTTCAGAACAACTCTCTCATGCAGGCTTGCTGAGGTGAGGAGGGGCCGCTCCTGCTTGCCTAGTGCAATGCTCAAGTCCACAGCACAGCTCACAGCCTCACGGATTTCACCCTGCCGACTGCCTCTGATGAGTGAGTTAAAGGGCTGGACTGACTGGGCATTGTGGCTGATACCTTGTAATCCCAGTGCTGGGGACTAAGAGGGCAGAGGATTATCTTGAGTTTAAGATCAGTTTACTCCATCAGACTACACAATGAGACTCAGACCAGCTTGAGGTGTAAGTATGAGACCCGATCTTAAAAAAAAAAAAAAAAAAGAAAGAAAGAAAAAAAAAAAGGAGCTGTAAAAGACATGACTAGCACTGGAACATCCATCAGCTATCCTTTCTGAATCCAAATGGAATAGAAAAACTCAAGAGTATATTTTCTAGAAACTTCAGACATCTGCATGCTGCCAACTCAGGGAGAAGATCAGAGGTCAGAGCCTACCCAGGTCAAGGGCATACAAGCTTGGAGTCCCACAGCTTGGGACAGTGCTGATCCAGGGAAGAAGTCAGAGCCAACCCAGGGCAATGGTATACAGGCTAGGAGTTCCGGACCTAGGGCACGAACACACAGGCGAGTGGCTCCAGAACTTGGGCAGAAGCTGCTAACCTAGGGAGGAGATTGCAGTTGGAGCATTGAAAGCCCATTAAGGGAAAGCTATTTCTTCCTATGAGAAAAAAATGTA
Source organism: Cricetulus griseus (assembly GCF_003668045.3). Classification (NCBI taxonomy): domain Eukaryota; kingdom Metazoa; phylum Chordata; class Mammalia; order Rodentia; family Cricetidae; genus Cricetulus; species Cricetulus griseus. Next base: position 114,725,625 of record NC_048600.1, read on the forward strand.
ATCTACCTCTGAGTAGAAACTTAACATTTCAAACTACCCCAAACCTACATTATTCCTACACATGCTTCCCCTTATACTTTGGACTTTCTTCCTTCCTTCCTTCCTTTCCTTCCTTCCTTCCTTCCTTCCTTCCTTCCTTCCTTCCTTCCTTTTTTTTGAAGCCACCCTTCCCATAATGCAGCTGACCTCCATGTCAGTGTTAACACAAGCATTTCTCTCCTTTTCCATCCTCCTCCAGGCACCTGCCGAGATTTAGAGTTTGTGTGCCTTGGGGTTGATTTTTCTTCTAACCACTAATAAAATTGTCCTCTAGTATTCTTCTTGATTTGTTCTTAAATTCTTTCATTAGCCGGGCTAATAACTCTAGAGCGGACCACAATTTCCCTGGTAACACATGGTACTCCAAGTAACACCCTCTAAAATTTCTAGTTATACATGGCAACCATGAAGGGAAACCCCAAAAAAAGTTTCTCTGAGGACAAAACAGGTTTCCACATTGCTGCTCATTCTGGTGGCTCCCACCTCCAGTCATCTTCTGCCTGAGTCTCTAAGCCCGTTTTTCCTCACACTTAAATGTCTGTTTTTGCTGGTGGTTTTCTTTTCTGTACATGGTATGCTCTAGATTATGGAGTCTGTTGTTATTTTGAGGCAGTTTCTCCATGTAACCCTGGCTGCTCTGGAGCTGAATTTGTAGATCAGGCCGGCCTTGAACTCAGAGATCTGCCTGCCTCTGCCTCCGAGTGCTGGGAGTGTGTGCCACTACCACCTGGCTAGATTATGGAGTTTTACAACCAAGTTATACAGTAAACTACACAGAGCTCTCCAATCCAGGTAGATTGACTCATAGCTCTTTAGGTGGGGGATTCACCCCAGGCATTTTGCTTGTTTCCTACATAGATCTTAAAATGGGATGTGGATGGACAGATTATAAAGTTGGAACAACAAAAGGGTCAGAGGTAACATGCAAGGAAAATATCAGAGGTTCAACCCACGAGGAAATAAATGGAGCAGTTTGTGAGTGCAAAATGTCTGCCTGGCCAGCCAGACTATGAATGGGCTGTCAGGTGTACAACCTGGCTGTCCACAGGAAGAGGAGTGCCTGAACACGTGGAATGGCAATTCTGATGCCACTGAGACCTACAAAGACATCAGATAATTCTCACAAGATGGTGAAGCAAGGCAACCCCCGATTGGCACAGAAGACATGTGTGGTTGGGAGGAGGCAAAGTGAGGCAGCCTAGGAGAGCCTGTGAAGACAGTTGAACTTCAACAGCTGGGTCTGGGCTCCAAGCTAGACATTACCTGAAACCTCAGTGGTGGTGGTGTTTCAGGGGAAGGGATTGAACGTGCTCCATTATCATTCTGTAAGTCCTTCCTCCTCCCAAAATGTTACTATAAAGATTCAGGCATTATGCTGGCCTGCACTCGGGCAGCACCCTGGTCAGCCCAGTGTTCCATGGAGGTGCAAAGAACCCTTTAAGAGAAAGACCCCACCCACTTAACAGTCTTTCTACCTGCTCCTCTGTTTCCACTCTCTCCCGCTCTCTTCTCTTTTCTGCTGTTCCCCTGGGGCAGACCGGACTTTTCCTGTCTCCCTCTTCTCTCCTGTCATCTTCCTCTCTGTCTCTGTGACTCTTTACCTCTTTTCTCTTCCCTTTCCACTTTCATCCCCGTTCCTGGTTGGCCAACACCTCCCCTCCCTTTGCTCCTTTCCCAACAAACTCCATGTGGGTTTGTTGAGTTTTGCGGTTCATGTTTCATTGCCCACAGCAGCTGCAGCAAAACAACAACAGTCACCTTATTATATAATTGCAGCATGTGTTAGTGGTGTCCCCTTCATGTGACAGGACACAAGGAAATGCATCTTCAGGACAATCAGTGGATTGTGCGATGGAAGGGAAGACAAAGCCTGGGGTCAGAATCCCAAGTCATTCCACAAGCCTCAAGAGACCACCAGCTCAGGGGGTCTCCACACTGATGCTAACATGACCCCCAAAACTGACTTAAAATGATAAAAAGCAGCCACTCCTCACAATGTGTTTAGTTAAGAGTTCTCAAGAGCTTCAGCACTTTCAGCCGAGAGTCTTTGATGATACTGTTTGATTTGGGCCAGGGGTGTGACCTCTGAAGGCTTCAGCAAGGCTGCAGGATCCATCTGCAAGGTGTTTCAGGCCCCCACATGGCTGGCAAGAGGTGCTGGCTGTTTTGAGGACCTTTCCCCCCATGCTACTTGACTGAATGTCATTGAAACATGGCAGCTCAAGAGAGGTGGAGAAAAAAGAAGGAACTCTTTACGGCCTCACGCCAGAGGTACAACAGCATCACCTCTGCTTCAGCACAGAACAGTTAAATGCCAGCCAACAAGTCCTGCCCACATCCCAGGGTCAGGGATGTGACAGGCCATCCTTTAAAAACAGAAATTCCAGAGATGCTGCGACCGCGTTGATAAACTGCCTGCTGACAGGCAGAGCAACCTCTTCCTCTACTCCTCCACTCAGGTCAGTCCTTCCACACAGCTTCTGCAGTCTACAGATAGCCACAGGGAGTGGGCGGGACCTCACAAGCCCCACCCCCTAGGAACTGTTAACTGCCTCTAAAGCCACAGGGAAAGCACCAAGGACTCAAGTGTCCCTCTCCCTAGGAACTGTTAACTGCCTGTAAATCCTCAGGGAGGGGGAAGTCCTTGTGGGCCCCTCCCCAGCTCCATGATAGGCAATTTCAAGAGCTGATCTTGTGCAGGTCTTCTCAGAGCTGCTGAGAGTCCAAGTCGTATCCAGGGGACAGCTTACCACAAAGCCACTTAGACCCTGTGTGGCTCATTTTTCAAAACAGGTTGCAGGAACTATTACAATTTTCTAGCCCCAAAAAGGACAGGGCCAGCATTGCCCTCCATTGCACGTGAGGTCAGAAACTTCAACTGCTTGTGAGCCTGAGCCAGTTGTCCTCGGTTCTCAAGTTCCCACATCCAAGGGGAGGGGATTAGCTAACATCATCTTTTGATAAGAGCCATAGATCTTGTGGGCCTACTTTTAAACTACCCTCGTGCAGGGTAAGCACCCTTTTCTCTGCTACTACACCGATTCTCAGTACTTCTGACACCAACTGGAGAGGGAGGTCCCACACCAGGCAACTTTCCCGTTCTCTGGGGACACCAGCTGAACTTGGCTCTCACTGGAGTCAGTGCCAGACTGCTCAGGTAAGGGCTCAGCTCTACCAGAGGCCCCGCTAAGACGACAGTCACAGTGCAGGTTGTCACTAGTTTGTCTCCACCTCCTCACTTCTCCCCAGGGCAGGAGGACTGAGACTGAACATTTCAAGCATGCAATTGTGGCTTGGTCTTGCTGGTGACTAACTTTAATCCAGAAGCCCACTCAAAGTGACCTCATTCAAACGGATGTCACTTTGATTGCAATGAAAATTTCCAGGTGATTTAGGAGTTTGTGCCAGCAACTGGGTGGCAGGTACCAAATATATATTTACTGATATAGCACATTCCCTCAGACAAGAAACAAGAAGCCCATTCTTAACATTTCACACCAAAAAGACTATTTTAATTTCTTTAATGTTAGTATGTCCTTGTTTATAATGGTAAGTTAATTGTAAGAATGGGTTTCATGGGTGGGTTAGGGGGTTGGGGGAACATGGGAGGATGGGAGGGCGAGAGAAGAGGGGATGGATATGTAAATATGAGTGCCTCTAAAATAAAAAAATAAAGAAAAGATAAAAGAATGGGTTTCACAAAATATCTATCTATCTATATATAAAAGAATGGGTTTCACTCTGACTTTCTGCTTTATTTTGTTGTTAACGATGATTACCAGCTGTGTATGGGTTTGTGCATGTGGATGCAGGTGCCCACAGAGGCCACAGGAGGGCACCACGTCCCCCTGGAGTTGGAGTTAAAGCTGGTTATGAGCCACCTGGTATGGATGCTGGGAACTGAGCTTAGGACCTCAAAAGCAGAGCATGTTCTTTGCTTACTGAACCACCTCTCCCACCCTTATTATGGGCATAACTCACCATGTCATCTCTCCCCACCAGAGTTCCTATTGCCCTTCCCCCAAAGTCTGCCCTCTACTTCCATGTCTCCAAAAGGATTTTGTCCAAGTCATTCATGCTTTTTGTTGAAGGTGCTGGGGTTATAGCTGGTGAGGGGGCTATACCTTTACATTTAGGTTTTCTTTGTCACAGCTGCTTTCCAGAAAATCAAGGCGCCTGCCATTTTTCAGAAACACCGCTAAGGTCATTGTGGTCCCCTTGTGGTATGGGAGTATCCAGGTTATTGATATCATGTTTCTCTATCCCTCTCAACATTCAGTCTCAAAATATCTTCGCTTTCACCTGGCCTGACCCTGACACCCACACCTCCACAAAGCTCTTCTGGACCATCCTACCTCAGGGATTCTGGGACAGCACACACCTATTTGGCCAGGCTCTGGCTTCTGACCTGCTCTCTCCGTCTCTCCCCAAGTCTAAACTCATACAGTATGTACATGATATTTTTTACCTTGCAGCCCATCCTTAAAAGTTGGCCAAACTGACACCTTCGCTCTTCTAAATTTCTTGTCTAGCAGGGGCTATAGAGTCTCACCTTCCAAGGTCCAACTGTCCACTCCTCAGGTCACCTACTTGGGACTAACCATTACCCCAACTCACAAAACTATTACCTTTGACAGGAAAAACCTAATCCAATCTCTTACAGTTCCTTCTACTAAAGAGGAAATTTTATCATTTCTAGGAATAGCTGGCTTCTTATGCTCCTGGATCCCCTCTTATTCTTTCCTTGCCTGTCCCTTATATGAGGCAGCTCTTGGCTCTTCATATGAACCTCCTTAGCCCTGTTACTAAGCCCTTTCAGAAACTCAAATAGCTCTTCTCTAGGCACCAACCCTTTGATGGGAGATGACCTTCTGTATATATGTTTCTCTTATTGGTTGGTGAATAAAACACTGATTGGCTGCTTGGTTGGGCAGGAAGTATAGGCAGGGCTACAGATGAGGAGAATTCTGGGAAACGTAGGCAGACGGAGTCGTCATGTAGATTCCAAGAAGAGGGGACGCGCCAGGTGTTCTCCTGTAAGCTAAGACCACATGGAAATATATAGATCAATAGAAATGGGTTAATAATTAAGACAGAGCTAACCAATAAGAAGCCCAAGCCACCAATCAACAGTTTTAAAACTAATATAGCGTCTGTGTGTTCATTTGGGGCTGAAGGGTGGCGGGTCCATCCGGAACAAAGAAAACTCCACAACAGCCCTTCATCTCCCAGACCTAACTCGTCATTTCTCCCTCTATGTAACAGAAAAGGAGGGATATGCCCTTGGAGTTCTAGGCCACCAGCTGGGACCTTCCTTTGCAACCTGGAGCATATCTGTCAAAGAAACTAGACCTGACTACCCAAGGGTGGGCACCCTGCATATGTGCTTTAGCAGCTGCTGAGCTCCTTATTCAAGAGTCAAAGAAACTAACCTTTGGGTCACCCACCACTGTCTTCTCCCACCACAACCTGTCTCATCTCTTATAAAGGCTTACAAACTCTATCTCCTTCCTGAGTTCTTTTTTCTCCATATGGAGAAAATAGATGATGCCACACTTCCTTTCCAATCTTGCCCACCCCTCAGTATCTCCAATCTTCTACCTCAACCTAATACTAGCTATTCCCTATCTCATTCCTGCATTGAAACCCTAGAAGAACTATTGCCCCATCCTTCACACATATGGGAGGGCACACTACCTCAGGCCTCCTATTCCTGGCACACAGATGGCAGCTCCTTTCTACATGAGGCGACCATAGAGCAGGCTATGGCAGAGTGTCAGATACCAGGGTGGTGGAAGCACGGGCACTCCCTGCCCATATACTCTCAGCAGGCTGAACTAATAGCCCTCACCCGTGCCTTCCAATTAGCACAGGGAAAATCCCTCCCTATATGTTTACATAGACTCCAAATATGCTTTTCACATCCTCTTGTCCCTTGCTGCTATCTGGAAAGAGATTACTACAAAAAAAAAAAAGGATCCATAACTAACTCAAGTCAAATTATGGCCATGCTAAAGGCCTCCCACTTACCCAAAGCTATAGGGATTATTCACTACTGGTCTCATCAGACTGACAGCTACATCATCTCTAAGGGAAACAACCAGGCTGATGAAGCAGCTAGGGCTGCAGCCCTAGGAAACCCAGACTCATCTCACCCGCCACAGAGAGTTCATACACTACAACCCACACCCACACAGTCACCTCCTGACACTCCACAAATGTTGTCCTATTTACACCAGCTCTTTCACAGGTGGCCTCTGGAACTGCACACCATGACAGAAGAGGGGGAATCAGGTGGCAGTCACCTCTTCTCCCCCTTTATGGGTCTCACACAAGCACATATTACCAGCAGCACCCTTGGCCAGAGAATCATGAAGTGTGTGGTTCCTGGGTGTCAGAACCTGCACAGAAGGAAGTGACAATTTCCAAAGGAGTGGCTACTCTGTACCACACCTCTATATCCAGGTGTAATGGAAAACCACACCTGTACTTGAGGGTACCCTGGTGCCTGCCCCAGTTTTGGTACATGAATGTTCAAGGCTCTTGAAGAGTAGGGAGGACCACATGGAGTTAGCCGGTGGAGACCTAACTGCCAGAGACCCAGTATCGTCTAGCCAGCTAGCAGGTAAGGTAATGACTGCTGAAACACCTGGAACTGATCCTTCACTTATTCTTTCTGAAATGAGGAGCAGATGATCGGCAGGCCACCAAAAGCATAGCCCTTTTTCAAACCACTGCGGGTGCGGGGAGTGTCTGTCTGTAAAGAATTCCCCCTCCTGCACTGCCCCTTTCCTTGAGAACCACTGGGCTGCTTATTTAAGCAGTGGGTCCTTGGCAGGCCCCCTTCCCATCCTCATGCTTCCCCTCAGAAATAGATCTCCAAGACAGAGAGGTGTACTTTATCAAGCACACTCATTTATATTGCCAAGGTACCACAGGTGAGGCAGGTGGCAAAGGCTCTCTGGCTTCTTCCAAGATGGAGGTCACCAAAGAGAGGAGTTGGTGAGGGGCAGGACAGAGCAGTGCAAGGAAGGCTGGTGTCTAGTTAAGTCTGAGAGGGAGGCTGGGTTCTTGCTTTTGGGCTTTCCGACACAGATGGCATTGCCCAGATGGACGTCCGCCTTGCAGCTCAGGGCCTCTTACCAGGCCCTGCAAGCCCTGGCTCCTAATGTCTTGGTGGGATGAAGATCTGTCATCTTGAGACCTGGAGGATAGGAGAGAGGGGAACACACCCTAGTCCCAGCCCTGGGGTCCCGGGTGGGACTTGAAGCCTACGGCAGAGGTGGAAAGAGGATAAAGTGGAGGCTTTCTGTTAAATGGTGACCTTGAAGGAGGGTTTGGTGCCACTCTGTGGAGAGTTTGGGTCTCTGCAGCCAAAGGAAATGGAGATTTGCATGTGTGCAAGCTATGACAGCTTCAGAGGGTGCAGTATCCCCAGAAAGATGCACAGTGAGGCAGACCCTGGGGCCAGCCAGAGGCTCCATACACAAGGCTCAGCCAGGGAGTTCAGTCCCAGGAAACTACACGGTAAAAGAAGAAAAACAACTCCTACAAATTGCCCTTTGACCTCAACATGCACATGGTGGCATGTTCCCTTCCAACACACACACACACACACACACACACACAACACACACACAGAGAGAGAGAGAGAGAGAGAGAGAGAGAGAGAGAGAGAGAGAGAGAGA
>NC_048600.1:115669335-115793631 GCF_003668045.3 Cricetulus griseus
GAACATCAAATCAGACACTACTAAGAAAGTGTACAAACTTTATATTGGAGCAAATACACGCGCGCGCGCGCACATACACACACACAAACACACAAGCAAGCTCACACAATACCTGTGGATCGGGAGAGCACCTGGCCATAGGTTCACAGAAATCGGAAGAAGTGGCAGTTTGAAATGGGGCTTTTGCCACAGCCTTCCTTGCATAAAAGGTCTTAGTTTGAGGTCCCACCTCCCATGGTGATGGGGTGACTCTAGGGGAAGGGGTGGTTTAGGGAGGCCTGAGTGATGGATAACCTCTGAACCCAGGGCTGTGGAGTTCTTTAGTCTTTAGCCCCTCCTTACAGCAGCTGTCTTGGGGCTGGATTCGTCAAAGATGTGTCCCAGTGAGGGATCTTCCTTCGAAAACACTTGGTTCCCTTGACTGAACAGTGGAAGCCAATGGGACAACAGTGATGGCCATCTGCACAGCAAGTGCCCTGGATGGTCAAGGGAGAGTTAGTACTGGACAAGGCAGAACCCACCCCATGGTGACACCCAGCCCCAGGATCAGGGATGGCACTGACCTCTAGGTAGGGACAGCAGGCCCAGCCTCCTTGGCTGTTTCTACAACAGGTTTGGCCATCATGGCAGTAATGCCCTGTCCCACACTCCACTTCCCCAACCTGAGGGCCTAAGGTCAGGTGGACAGGAATCTGGATGGAATTCACAGCCTTCTCACAAGTCCTTGCCTTCACGTTGCAGATGTACCCAGTCGGGCAGCAGTGCTGCCGGTCTTCACAGCACACAGCCTGGGAATGGGGGATGGTATCACACTGCTGTGCTATACTAACCCAAGAACACAGCTCCTTTCGCCCAGGTCGGTGGGTGGAAACTCACATGGGGTAACTGGCAGCAGGCCCAGTCTCCCTTTAGGCTAGGGCAGCAGGTCTGCCCCACCGGACAGCTGGTGTGCTGGTCACAATTGTTATCTCCAATTTGGGACAGAAATGTCTCGTGAGGGTGTATCTTCTCCAGGACAGCCACCATTCTGTTTCCCCCCTGACAGTACCCCTCCGCTGTACATGTGAAGCCCTTGGGGCAGCAATGCTGGTGATCTGCACAGCAGACAGCCTAGGGGTGGGCAGAGAAGAGTGTTCTTTGGAGGGACTATGGAAATCCCTCTCCTGCTCATAGATCCTCCACCAGTGGGCAAACCACAGCCCGGGGTACCACCCTGGACTAGGCAGAATGCATAAAAATAAAGCAACAGGACACCTGCCACCCACCTGCCCAGGCCAAGATGCTGTCCCCACACCCATACTCCTGTCCCCCTACCCTTGTACCTCTGGGATGGGACAACAGCCCCAGCCCCCAGAACTGAGTCTGCAGCAGGTATTGTCAGGAGGACAGACAGTGAAGTCATCACAGGGGACATCACTCTGGAAGATTTCTGCATCTAGCAGGCTGAGGGGGGCTTTGACCTTCTTCATCCAGGGCACCCGGAGGCCTCCCATTTCACAGGTTCCTGTCTCTGTGTGACAATGAAACCCTTCTGGGCAGCAGTGTATATGGTCCTCACAACACACAGCCTAAGGTGGGCAGAGAAAGACCAATAAGTACTGGAGCCAAGCTAGTTGCAGGCTGTTTGGATGCGTATACCCACTGCTCCCAGGTACCTTGCTAAATGGACAGCAGCCCCAGGACCCGATGGTAAGGTAGCAGCAAGTGTATCCATCTGGGCAGCTCACCTCCGAGTCGCACTCCACCTCCTTCAGAATAGGCACTGGAACCAGGTGTTGAAGATGGAGTATGTAGCTATCTCAATCCACAGGATACATCTGGCAGGTCCCTCCATGCAGCCAAACACCCACCCCCACATCCGTTCCAGAACTGAGCGGATGAAATAGTCTACCCCCTGTACCTGGGTTTCCAAACAGCCTGGACAGGAGGTACGTGGTGGACTTCTTGGATAGGCACTTACTCTGGATCAGGTCACACACAGTGTCCTGGGGACAGCAGTGCAGATGGTCGGAACAGCAGACGGCCTAGGGTAGGGACAAATATGGGACCCTGAATTCCAGTGGCTAGAGAGCATAGGGAGCAAGCCAGACTGACGACCAACACTGCCCCAATCTCCCACTAGGGGGCAGCATGAGCCTTGAGGCTCCCGGCAATCAGCCCAGTTCCTAGAGCCCCCTTGTAAGGATATGTCCAGGCACAGCTCTTCACTCACATTGGGCATTGGACAGCAACCATACTTCCCACTGGGTAGCTCACAGCAGGTAGAATCATCAGGGCACTGGGTCTGGGCATCAGGGCACACCACCGAAAAATGCAAAGCCACTGAAAGAGGAATGAGATGTGAGGGAGGGGCTGCCAGGATGGAGGGGAACTTCTTTTCTAGCCAAGAGTTAATGTGGCTTCCCCCCACCCCAAGTGCTAGCTGGATGGTTTCTCCCCTGCTCACCTGCCCTGCTTTTCCTTTGTGCAGGGAACTTCTTTAACAGGGGGTGGGTGCCCCTAGGTGAAATGCATTCTGTATGAATCATGTCACAGAAGGCCCCATGGGGACAGCAATGTATTTTGTCTTCACAGCAAGAGGCCTGACAAGAGATAGATGGTCCATAATCCATCTTCATCAGCCCCAACTCCCAGCTGTACCCCTACTACCCGCTAGTCACCCCCATTTCCCCACATCTGTACCTGGGGCATGGGGCAGCACCCCCAGGAACCATCAAGCATAACGCAACAGGTAGAGGATTCCGGACATTCGAATTGGCTACCGGGGCACTGGACAGCCCTCAGGAGGCTATCTGCAGATAGGAGAGTCCAGGATCCCACCAATCCAGTCAGCAAAGGTCACCCCCAGCATCGGCACTACAGGCACTGCAGGGCCAGCTTCAGAAGGTCTAATAGCTGGTACTGGGGCTTAGGTGATCACCCAGGATCCCAGGCCACTCTTCCCACAAGCTAGCCCCTACTTCAGAGAGATGACAGAGGCATCCAAGGAAAGTGGGCGGGTGTTAAATCGCTCCAGCATGGCCTCTCCATGGCCTACATCACCTGGAGTTCTGCATCGTTGTCTGTCCCCTTCTACTCTGTGAACCACCCCTCTGTTCAGAGCAGAAAAGGAATCAGAGCCACCCAAGCAGTTGGGCTCCTGGGCATTTCAGGTACCACATCATGCCCACCCCCCCTCTCTCCCTCCCCACCTGCCTCCATCCCTGGTGCCCCACAGCACCTGAATGTCGGAAGCAGGTTGTCCCATCCGAACTACAGTGGAAGCCCCGGGGACAGCAGTGGTAGCCATCACCACAAGATATACCCTGTGGGACACAGAGAAGCCTGTGTGGGCCTAGGAAAAGCCTTTTGTCTGGGACTAGGAAAGTGGAAAGGGGTAAACGCAAATCTTAAGCACACAGCCTATGTCAATAGCACCCTCACCTTAGGGAAAGGGCAGCAACTGGAAGTCCCTGACACAGTGAGGAGACACGAGTAACTTCCAGGACAGTGGTCATGGACCTGACAGATGCCACTTAGACGATCGCTCATTACCATAGGCAATGTGTCCTGGAAAGAAGCAATGACATATACCAGAGGATCTGTGCCAGACCTCTTCTGGCCAATCCAAGGTAACCCTTCAAAAGGCCAGGATGCCAGCTGGGGCGTGAGACACTCACCAGAATAGGGTTGCAGCAGCTGTAGCTGGCTCCTCCGGGGTCCAGGCAGCAGACAATAGGGCACGACTGACCATCTGGACACTGTGTTCCAGCCACCAGGCCTGCCATGAAGGCCAGCCAGCTTACCAGGGTCCACATGGTCTGCCTGCAAATGCCAAGGAAAGTTTGGCAGCCATCTTAAGCTTATGCCACCTTCTATTCTGAGTCCATGCAGTTCCCCATGCCCTGGCCAAGGCATGACATGCCTTGGATTTATTGAAACTTCTCAACAAGTGAGCAGGAAGGCAAGCAGCTGCCTGAGTCAGCATCCTACACTGTAAGCATCACACTTGCACCAGCTTGCACACACGGTGAGCACGAATGCTGGCATGAACACAAGTGTCCATCATGTCATCACACTTGGCCTAACACCTGACACTATAGGCGACTGGAGAGGCGCGGAGTTATGACAGTCAGGAAGCCATGTGGCTTTGATTTATGGGACTGTGGGCTAACTGGGAGGAGACTTCAGCGGCCACAAGAGGACAGCCAGCCTCACCTCGCTGCCTGGCACTGAACTCCCACATGTACTTTTCAAAGGCCTTGGGGAAACAGAGTTGTCAATCACATGATCATATGGGAAACCAGGGGTTGAGAAAGTTGTGAAAACGGAAGTGCAGTGGCCAGGGGAGTCTGGGCTGCCTTTCCCACAGGCCAGCCACTGCCTGCCCACAACTGTCCCCTCCCCACCCAGGGGAAGGGCACATGGTGGCTGGATTAGCCTTGAAGCTAATTTCATAACCAGCCCTCCTCAGCATCACCAGGACTCCTTTGGACTCCTCAAACATACCACCTGTTTCTCCCTACTCAGAAATCGAAACTCAGCTGCAAGAGCAAAGTTAAGTGTACTTCTTCACTGGCCCTCTGCCTTAGCAGGAGGAACCGAGTCTCTCACTTCCCTAATAAGTCTTTCCCCAGCACAGCTGGCCTACCCAGCAACCCAGAGTGACACTCCCCTGCCTGGGGCAGCAAAAACAGCAATATTCAAAGACCCTCCAGGGAGCCACTTTGCCCTTCCTTACTGTATTTCTCTGCACAACTATGCAAAGCAGTGATCAGATTACTTTCACTTTTCAAATCCATGCCCAGGTATCAAGTCAGAGAAAACAGACTGCAGATATTGGACCTGGATTCTTATGTCAACTGACATCCCTGAACATTGCCAGGGAATGGACCCCAAATCCCAGAGGCCAGAGGTCCAAGCAGAGGGAAGCGGGCAGAACATTTCCCAGGCAGGTGACCTACACAGGATAGAAATAGGGTGGGTACAGCCAGACGGTGGTGGCACACGCCTTTAATCCTAGCATCCAGAAGCAGAGGCAGGTGGATCTCTGTGAGTTCAAGGCCAGTCTGGTCTACATAGCAAGTTCCAGGACAGCCAGGGACAAAAAGATCCTGCTCAAAAACAAAAGCAAAACAAAAAAATCTACAAAAGAAAGGGTGGGTACAGGGACGGTGTAAAATCTGCCACTGATCAATTGCTGAGGGCCTCAGAAATTGTTTCCTGTGCCTCAAACTCTGAATACTGGTGGCCATGGAAGGCAAAATCCCAACATCCAGACCTCAAAGCTTCCGATAGGCATGACAAACATGCTTTTGATCCCTGCACTTGGGAGGCTAAGGTGGGAGGATTACAAATTCCAGGCTACAGGGTGACTATGAGGTCAGCCTGGGCTACATAGAGGATCTGTCCCTCATTGTGCCCCCTCCCCTTCCTTCTCTAGGTTTTCAAGCACCCTCTCAAAGAATATCCCAGAGGTCATCTCCTGGCCAGATTAGAATGGGGTAGGGGAGACCTAATCCCTTTCATTAGGGTTAGGGAGTGGTGACCTCTGGCCACCTCTACACCACTCTGTTGAAATAGCCTGAGAGGACTGGAGGAGCCTTTCAAGGCCCTAGCTTCGAGATCTTCCACTAGGTGGCACCCCCGACTCCGGAGTGTCAAGGGGAGATGAATTTCCCAAAAGGTGAGCCAATCCAGCAGAGGAGCAGGGAAAAGTGGCGGGGAGAGGCGGAAGTTAGCTCTCTCGCCCCCCATAAAGGAAGTACGGCTGACACAACCCAGGGATTCTGCCACCACGCCCAACTCCTGCTCCCAACTCCTCTGAGCTCTGGGACCAAGGGCGGGAGATCCCCACCCACTGCAAGTCGCCGCGAAGACTACTGGCGGCACCAGAATGAGAAAGTGCCGGGACCTGGAGACAAGAGGTGGGAGGCACCGAGAGAGATGAAGCTGGCCCAAGAGTGGGGCGCTTCCTGCTCTGGAGAAAGCCCTGCAGCTTTCCGACATGCTGGGCAGGGGAGCCTCTTGTTGGGGGTGTCTACAGCAACTGTTCCCACTCCTCCCAAATGACAAACCCTCGTTAGTGCATCTGAAACCCCGAGGGGAGTTTCAAGAGGCAGGACTTCTCTCGTCTCTGAGCTGAGGCTCCGGGGCAGCCTCAGTTGCACAGCAAGCCTGGCCAGGCCTCTGGACAGCAGCCAGGGAGATGTCTGCTGCGGGTCCTCCTACCTGCTTCGGGGTCCGCACTCCCTGGGAGGCATCTGGCTGTCAGCTCTCGGACTAGGGCTTGGCTGCCCGATGGCCCGCCCACCTCAGTTTCCATTAGCCCTGGGTCGGGAATCCGGGGCTTCCATTGGCTACTTGTCTACATAGAGGCGGGACTCTCCAGGAATGCTGTGTTTCTTTTCTACTCAATCCACACTCCTCCTCCCTTTCCTCTCTCTCCCCACACCCCATGTCTAGGAATCATGTGACCAGGCAATCATATGACACCATAGCCCGCCTCCCCCAGGGCCTCGCTTGCTTGTTCGGTTGCTTTCCTCCCACCCCCCAGGGCCCTGGCGGCGCCTGGCGAGGTGTTCTAGAGATGGGGCTTGCGTACCTAAGGCCACCGACAGTTAAGAAGGCGCCTGCGGGGCGCGCGTTCAAGGTCGTTTACAGCATAGCGTCGGCTTCTGGATCGGGACATTTGTACATTCACTGTTTTCACGCTAGGCAGCCAGGACTCCAAACAAGCTGAAAGATAGTTGGGAGGGTAAAGATAAACAGTCCCCAGATTTGGGTGGGATACTAAATCTAATAAATGTTCAAGGGCGAGTACCAGGCAGGAGATTGGCTGAAGGTAGGGGAAGAATAGATGTAAATCCACTTTGAGCTAGCCAGGAGATGGTATCACGCTGAACTGAATCTAGAGGAATTTTAAGGGGCTGGTTAGGCGGGACAGAGGCACTCCGGAAGAGGTTAGGAAAGCAGATGGGGAGTACAGTGTCTAGCAAGAGTTAAAAGCCACATTCAAAGTAAGGGCATTGGGCATGAGCTAAGTATGTGGCATGGGCTGGTGAAGCAGGCTGGTGGCTGTGGAGGTGCAAGAGGCCTCCTAGTTTCAGCTACCCCTACCTTCGAGGAATTGTCATGGTCCATGAATAGAGATTTTTAGCAGTAGAACAGATTAGCCAGAAACAAAAGCCAGGCTGCTGAGTGCCAAAGGGCCTGGGCCAGACAGAAATGGCTGATTGGAGACCTGCCAGGAAGAGGACAGGCCCCAGGAAAGCCCAAGGCTGGGCCTTGTAGGAAAGGCAGAGTTGGTGTGGAAGATAGGTCCCCTGGGAGGAGCAAAGAGCTTGACTGGTAGGCCACTCAGGGGAATGGGGACAGCCCTACGAATAAATCCAGGACAGTAAGAGTCTTGCATAGAGAGGAGCCTGGTGGGCTTCTTGGGCTAGAGCTACAGGAATCCCAGAAAGTGGAGGCCAACGTGGAGTATCTAGGGTAATTCTGCAATTCTGTAATTGCTTAACACAGCCCCAGTATCCTTGCAGCTCTCTGAGTCAGGGTCTCCTGTGTTCCAGATCAGCCTCCAACTTGATATGTATCTGAGTATGACCCAGAACTTCTTGTTTCCCTGCCCCTGCTGCCTCCCAAGCTCTGAGATTGCAAGTGCAGGCAACTGTGCTGTTTCTGTGGTTCTGGGGTTAAGCCTAGGGCCTGTGTCAGCTAGGCAAATGCTATCAACTGAGCTCCATCCCAGCCCCAGGACTGCCTTATAAGAAAAAAAGAATTGTTGGGGGCTGGGGCTGGTAAACTCAGCAGGTAAAGGCACTTACCAACAAAGCTGACAACCTGAGTTTGATCCCTGTGACTCACATGGTAAAATCAAAGACATGACTCCCCAGAAGTCATCCTCTGACTTCTGCACATATGCCATAGCATAAGTCTACCCACAGACTTACATGCTCACACACTAGAACATACACACACAAAAAAATAAAATGGGAAACAAAGTTCTGGGGGCTATAGCTTAAGTAACGGTAGAGCTCTCACCTAGCATGAAATGTTCTGGGTTCAATTCGAAAGAAAGAGACAGCCAGAGGGAGCAGTAGGCTCACATATATCATAGGACAATGATATTTTTTGCCAGTCAGTCTCTCAATGTCCGCCTTGGTTGGGGGGAGGGGCCTGTTGTTTTTGTTGTTTGAGACACAGGGTTTCTATGAGTAACCCTGGCTGTCCTGGAACTCCTCTGTAGATCAGGCTGGCCTCGAATTCACAGAGATCCATCTGCGTCTGCCTTACAAGTGCTGGGATTAAAGGCATGTGGCACTGTGCTCGGCTCTACCTAATATTTTGAGATGTCCTCAGTCACCCACAGAAACAGCAGATGGTCATTTCAGCCAGGCTGGCCAATGGGCCTCTGGGATCTACCAGTCTCCACTCCCAGCATCATTGCTTTCAATGTGCACAGCTCCACCTCACACTTGCAGGGCAAGGACTTGACCACTGAGCCATCACCCTAGCCTCTGAATTTTATTATGTTTGTTGTAGGGTTGGGGAATGTGGGACAAGTGCTCTACCTCTGAGCCACATCTCCGGTCCCCATCTTAAATCTTTGGAGTAGACTGGGCGTTCAAGGCCCAGGAAAGCTAATGGTAGAAGCAAATCCAGGCCATTTTTTATTTAAAATTTTACTTACTTTTTATATGAGTGCTCTGTACATATATTTGCACACCAGAGAGGGCATCATATCCTCTTATAGATGGTTGTGAGCCACCATGTGGTTGCTGGGACTCAAACTCAGGACCTCTGGAACAGCAGCCAGTGCTCTTAACCTCTGAGCCATCTTTCCAGCCCCCGGCCCCAGACCATCTTTTTTAATGATTCAGGCTTTACACTGTTTGGGTGAGCCCCACTCAAATGATAAAGGGCAATTTGGTCTACCCAGACCTAAATTTAACATCATGCAAAACACATAAAGGGACACACAGAGTTAGCCACCATGTTACCCTTTGCTCTGTTTTCCTATACTTTTACTGTACTATACTATGTCGGTGCTTATATATACTGGATATTACATATTTTGCAGACATTCCCTCCCTGCCTGTCACTTGTGTTTTGTGTTTTGTGATGTTAAATCATCTAAAATCTATTGATCAATCTTTCCTCTGTGTGTGTGTGTGGTATGTGTGTGTCTGTGTGTGGTGTGTGTGACTGAGTGTGTGTGTGTTGTGGTGTGTGTGTGTGTGTGTGACTGTGTGTGTGAGTGTGTGTGTGTGTGTGTGAGTGTGTGTGTGTGTGTGTTGTGTGTGTGTGTGTGTGTGTGTGTGTGTGTGGTGTGTGTGTGTGTGTGTGTGTGTGTGTGTGTGTGTGTGTGTGTGTGTGTGTGTGAGTGTGTGTGTGTGTGTGTGTGTGTGTGTGTGTGTGTGTTCGTCTTGTCCCATTCCTGGTCAGAATTTATAAATAGAAAATAGAGACTGGGTGTGGCTCCATATCAAGCACATACCTGGTGTGTAAGAGGTCCTGATACTGTCATTATTAACACGTGCTGTCCACTTCCAGTCTGATGCCCAGATGCCAGACTATGCTGGAGGGAGGCTGTGCAAGTCACTGGACATCCTGTGTTGGGTGATGGAGGTTTTTGTAGGTATCCCCAGTAAAGTTACACCTCCCTCTGCTCTGGTTGGCCAAGTCAGGGCTGTGGGGCTCTCCCTCCTGTGACCTTTCCCTTCTCCCAGTCTCTCCCTTGTTCTTCAACAGTCCCTTCAGGGTTTTTGTCAGTCATGGTTGCTGCTCTGTCACGATAGAAGGGCCATGACTATACCAGTGTGGGAGCTCCTCCAGTCTCCAGGATCTTGACATGTCAGATAAAATTCAGAATGTCCAGTTAATTGAATCACACGTTTATTTGTTTGTTTTTGAGACAGGGACTCACTATGGAGACCAGACTTGCCTCAAATTGCTACAGATCCACTTGCCTCTGCCTTCCGGATGCCATCACACACCAGACTCTAAAAGTAAATGTCCTTTAGTGTAGGTATGCCTTATGAACAAAAATGAAAATAAAGACAATAACAACAGAAGCACCACCCATGAAGCATTTGAGACACACTTGGAAATTATCCACTGTGTTCTGAAACTGAAATTTCGCTGGTGGTTTTGTAATTTTATTTGCTCTATCTGCTTAACCATGGAAGACCAAGGCTGGAGAGAGCATAAAAGCAATTTCCTATCCCTCCCCACCCTCCATCCCCCCACCGCACCCCGCTTGGCCTCTCGCCTGAGTCATTCTGTCATGAGCCATTCTTTCTTTGCCCTTCTCATGGGACACCAGAGCAGCTGCCTTCCAGCTGTGGCCCCAGGACACACAGGATAGGATGAGTCACAGCCCAAAGGACTAGCTTGTCAGGAGCCCCTTCACCCCCTGTTTGAATGGAGTCACACAATCACCCATCTTCCATGGTCAGGAGTGGTGGTGGGCAAAGGAGACTAAGATTCTGGGAGATGGTTCCAAAAAGTCAGCCTGGAAGGAAGACTGGTGCCCAAGGCTCTCCACAGAGGAGGAAACGTAGTGGCATCTTGTTTCGACAGTGGACTTGAGATGGTGGCCACATGATACAAACAAATCACGTAAGGCAGGATATAAATCAGGAGATATAAGTAAAGTGGTTCAAAGCCCTTATAACTCGGTGCAAAAGGCAGAACTGTATGCTATTCTTATGGTACCAAAATCTAATACAGGGTAAAATCTCACTACCTAAACACCTACATCTCCTTAACTTCCCAGGATAGTGGTAGTCCCGGTTCACTTAAAAAAATCAAAGCTAGCTTTAGAGTTGTACTGTGGTTCTCTCCTTCTCTAAATCCAAGCATATTGCTAAAAGAAAAACTCAGTTTTTGCCTAAGAAGAGTCAACTGGTATGAGACAGAAGAAAACCAAAATCTAGGGACTATTATTGTCAAAACCCTGTTATCCCTCAAAAAGTTCTAATTTTCCCCATACTTATTTTCATCTTTATTGGTACCTTTCTTTGTATGCATGCCTATAAAAATTTAAACTTTATGTTTTGATATTAATGTTTAAGTCTTCCACAGTGAACAATAAAATTTCCTAACAGCAATCTCTGAAGTCTCCAGAAAGAAGATGGAGCCCCAAAACATTGATTCTACTTGGTTCAAAATGATGTCTTTGAAGTAGTAAACATCAGTCAAGGATTAGTTTTGGACTAAAACTGCTCTAGACAATTCCAGATTAGCTAGCTGAGATGGTCTACCTTCTTACACACTCAGGCCAAAGCTTCAGATAAGAACTTCAGATAAGCCTCACCTGCTACTCAGAGACCAGCTACAAATGTTACAGCTAGTCCTCTTAAGACTTAACCATTGCCTTAGGTTTTTTTTTTTTTTTTCCCTATTGGATCCCATGGAGATACCTTCACCCCCATGACAGCTGGAAGTAATTCTAAGGAAAAAATGTCCCCCTTTCCTACAGTTGGCTTAGATGGCGGTTTTCCTTGAACTAGCACTTGTAGATCAGGCTGATCTTGAACTCACAGAGATCTGCCTCCCACGTGCTGGGATTAAAGGTGTGCACCGTCAGCTGATGTTTTGGTTTTTCCTAAGGTTATGGATAATAATTGTCAACTGCTTAGGGTTGGTTTTAAGTTGTGTAAGGTTGGGAGTGGAATATGACATTCAGACTCAGGAATCGCTTTTAGAAAAGCATAAAGGGAATATAAGTAGATTAGTAGTATATCTTCTTGTGAACTATTTTAGCAACTATTAGCTATAGACAGCTTACATTGTTGTAGATTCTTGTATATTGATACTTATGTAAAATTAATTTTGTATTCCTGCCTTGGGTAATTTGTATATTGTTTCAAACTTGAAATTGTATTTGTCATACTGTGTAGGTTCCTTTTTCTGTTTATAATGTTTTTGCATACAAATGTCAAGTTATTTTTATCATATTGTATGTATGTATGTATGTTTCTACATACACTTAAGATATTTTGTATATTGACACTATTTAGGATATTTTTTTTATCATTTTGCACTATACAGTTCTACCTCTGATCAAGATATACATATAAATGCATATAGTTACAATTTTGAGGTAATTGTCCTCATGCTTCATATCTGTTTAAAGATTGTTTAACTTATATATGGGAAACTTCAATCAGTAAATTTGAAAATTACAAGTTATAGTCATCCATGTTTCTTCTTCTTCTTCTTCTTCTTTTTTTTTTGGGGGGGGGTTTCGAGACAGGATTTTTCTGTATTGTTTTGGAGGCTGTCTGACCAGTCTGGCCTCAGACTCACAGAGATCCGCCTGCCTCTTCGTCCCTAGTGCTGGGATTAAAGGCGTGTCCCACCAAGCCCATCCATGCTTCTTATACCTAGTTATGTTAGTCAGGTTTTCTATATGCTCAGAGAGGTACTCAGCAGAGATATTTGATCTTCAAACATTACAAAGACCTACAGAATATGGCATTTAAATGTTTTAATATTTTAGAACTCTGTAGACATGATACCCAATTGCTCCTGGCAGCACCGAGCTCTTCCTGAGAGTATGATGGGCAACAGTGACACTCCATTTGGAGTTCGTTTTCTTCTTGGCAAAACTGGCCTTTTGAGTAAAGAACTGTCCTTGCCTCAACTGCTGACAATTGTCACACTGTCCTAATTGGACAAGCAGGAGATAAACAAAAAGAGACTGCTGAATCTTGCCAAGCCAAGGAAGGACAGCCTTTCCTGCTTCTGATACGGTCTGTCAGATACTCTAGACCTTAGTCAAAGTTAGTTGCCCTGTTACTGTGAGACCTTGGTGACTTGTTGTAGCCCATCTTTGTGGGGCTTCAGTAAAGGATTTTTTGAAAAATTTTTGTGGGCAGCCAACTTTGCCCAGGGAGTGTAGATTGAGAAATGGCAGGTAAAGATGATTTAAAAAAAAAAAAAAAGACAGAGACACAGATAGAGTCAGGAGGGCAATCCAGTGAATACTGAACGCCCCAATGTTACTCTTCACCCTTCTTAAACACCCCAACCAAAAAGGGGAACATGGCGAAAGACTTCTTTGTCATGTACAAGAAACAGACTTTATCTCTTAATTCTCCCAGCATTTGATAACCACACCTTAGACTAAATCTCTCATTATCTGGCTTTGATAATAACCACACCTCCAGCACTTGGGAGGCAAAGGCAGATGGATTTCTGTGAGTTTGAGGCCAGCCTGGTCTCCAGAGCGAGTGCCAGGATAGACTCCAAAGCTACACAGAGAAACCCTGTCTCAAAAAACCAACCAACCAACAACAACAACAACAAAAGTAGCCACACCTCAGAGCAAGCCTGTTGTTATTTAGACAAGACATCTAAGACTAAGATCCAACATCCTACTGTAGCCATGCCTTAGACCTTTAGGTCTTATGACTTAGTAAGGACAGTTTTGAACTCTCTGACCTTGAGCCAAGATGAGTGGAGTCATCTTTATGGGCCTGGACAGTGACTGACCAGGTAGCCTGCTGTTTCTGTCATTTCTCACTCCTGTAGGAAGTCTCCCGCTTGCACTTCCTGCTTACCCTAGTAATGTTATTTTCCTTCTCAGGTCTTTGATGAGCTTGAAGACTGGATAGTCACAGCTTATGTCCTCTCTTAGCTATAGCATAATAGGTATGAGACTTAGACTCTCTAGAATAGGACAGCACTTGGAGTAATCTCTGCTATATGTCATTACCCTTGGACTGGGCATTTATTGTTTCTTGCTTAATGTTGCTCTTACTGGTTGTAGGTGATGGGGGATGTCCTTCTGTATGCTGTGAATGTATGTTTCTCTTATTGGTTGATGAATAAAGCTATTTTGGCCAATAGACAGGCAGGATTTAGTCAGGTGGGAAATCCAAACAGGAATAGAAAAAGGTAGTAGTTGGAGTCAGGGAGACTCCATGTAGCTGAGGAGGAAGCAAGAGGCTCAGGCATCACTGGCAAGCCAAGACTATGTGGGTATACACAGATTAATAGAAATGGATTAATAATTAAGGAAGAGTTAGCCAATAAGAAGCCTGGGCTTCTCACCAATGACAATGAATCAACAACATGACAAAGTTATAATATCACCAAAGTCCAAACAGGTGAACCAATGGGTTTATTGGGGGTTTCTTACACGTGCATGGCTAGAAATTGCTTACAGGAGCATGAATGACTAAAAGACAATCATAGCACTGAAAGCCTGCCCAAGCATAAAGGATAACTCATGAAAGTTATAACATGGAGTTCTGATCACAATTTACAGGCAACTTTACACATAGAACAGTCTCCTCTCCTCAGAAGACATCACTGCTTATACAATTTTGGGAAAGGAGGAGCTTTATGAATCTGGTAAGTTTCAAGGACTTTTTGAGACTTGTGAGTTGTTTCCTTCCTAGGTCTTTTTGTTGTTGTTGTTGGCTACACAGAAACTCTGTCTTAAAAAAAGAAACACAACACTCACTCTGCAGACCAGGGTGGCTTCAAATTCAGAACTCAGAGATCAATCTGCCTCTGCTTCCCAAGTGATGGGATTAAGGGCATGCACCACCACTGCCCAGCTCCTTCCTGAGAGAGATCTTTGCCAGCCAGATGTGGAGGAAGCAGTGTCGCCAGTATGAAGGGATGAAGTAACAAGCCACACAACAGAATGTAGATTAAAATAAATGGGTTAAATTAAGTTATAAGAGCTAGTGGGGGGGGCTGGAAAGATGGCTCAGAGATTATGAGCACTGGCAGTTTTTCCAGAGGTCCTGAGTTTCAATTCCCAGCAACCACATGGTGGTCCACAACCATCTATCATCTGGTGCCCTCTTCTGGCATGCAGGCAGACATGCAGGAAGAACCCTGTATATATAATAAATAAATCTTTAAAAAAAAAGAGCTAGTGGGACAAGCCTAAGCTAAGGCCGAACTTTCATAATTAATGAGTCTCTGTGTCATTATTTGGGAACTGGTGGCCTACGAAAAAGTTTACTGTACGCACCTTCCTTGGCATTTTGATCATGTAGCACGCAGGGGCCACAGCCAAATAGGACTGTGGATAACAAGTCTCCCCAGGAGCCTCCACAGCACCTTCCAACATTAAGAAAGAAAGTCAGCAGGAAAGATGTTTCCAGTTCATTCTCAGGCTGACTTCTTCAGGTATTGTAACCAGTGAATGTGTTGTTTTTAGCAATAAGCTTATTTCATCTAGTTCTGACATGTAACCAATAGCAGTGGCCATGGTCTTATCATTTTGGGGGGCTTCTGGGGCCTCCCTGGGCAACTGTTTATAAGGCTGTAGACCACCTCTGGCACTGGGATTTTTATTTAATAACCTTGTGACTTTGGTGGTGGTAGCAGGATCTTCCCTTATGAAGGATATAGTTTTTAAAATTTTTGCTATTGTTTTTACTCTTTTTAAAATATGTGCATATATCTTCCAGATGGTGTTGTTGCACGCCTCTAGCCTTTAATTCCAGCACTTGGGAGGCAGAGGAGGGTGGATCTTGAGTTCAAGGCCAGTCTGGTTTACAGAGTGTGTTCCAGGACAGCCAGGACTACACAGAGAATCCCTGTTTCAAAACAACAACAACAACAACAAAGATTATATATATATAGTTCATATATATATATATATATATATATATATATATATATATATATATATGTGGCACAGATGAGAAAAGGGTATCAGATACCCTGGAACTACAGACAGTTGTGAGCCATAGTGTGGGTGATGATAACGGAACACAAGAGCAGAAATGCTTGTAACCGATGAGCCCGATTCAACCAGCTGTTTGTTTGATGTCGGGGATCGGGTGGCTGGGGAGTTCGAGACAGGGTTGCTCTGTAGCTTTGTACCCTGTCCTGGAACTTGCTCTGTAGACCAGGCTGGCCTGGAACTCACTATATATATATATATATATATATATATATATATATATATATATATATCTTTAGTAGGCTCAAGACTTATGGTTACATAACAAAATCCCTTTTTTAGAGGGTGGGTAAGGCCTCTGAATGCCCACCATCCTTTTTCATGTTTCTGCCAGTTGGTCTTGAGTGGTTAAGAGAATACTACCACAAAGATGTTAAGGAGGTTCCAGACAGTATTTTATCACTAGTATTAATGTTTTCATTAAAAGAGTAACATAGGGGACAGTGGCACGGATGGGAGATGCTACCTCCAGAACCTACGGACATCTCCCTTGAGCCAGTCAGTCTCCTCATCCTGGGTACTGCTGTTGCTGTTGGGCTGCTCTGATGATGTCAGCAGGGCCAGCTTGCCCAATTAGCCTGGCTCAGGCCCAAAGTCTTCACTGTAACCTGTCATGCCTGCTGCTGGAGCCAGCTCCCTTTTTCAGACAGGCTCCCAGCCAACACTGTAGCCCTTGCCTTTCATTTAGCCAGACCAGACTGCTGAAAGGGCCCTAGCCTGGGTCAAAAATATCTAACTACCCCCACCATGCTACTGTACACCACATACTCCAGGGAGAATATTTTCCACCCACCAGGAAAGGCTTAATATATTTTATGATCTGCAGATTAGGTTTAAAGTCTTCCAGAAGCTGATTATCATAACATTTGGCTTTCTGTTCATTTGTTTTGAGACAGATGTCTTCTCACTATGTAGCTCTGGCCTGGAGCTTTCTATGTAGACCAGATTGGCCTTGAACTCACAGAGATGCACCTGCTTCTGCCTCCCAAGTGCTGGGATTAAAGGAGTCCACGACCACACTCAGCTTGTCTGTTTTTGTTGCTGTTTTTAGAGACAAGGTTTCTTTGTGTAGCAGCTCTGGCTGTCCTGGAACTCACTATGTAGAACAGGCTAGTCTTGAACTCACAGAGATCTGCCTGCCTCTGCCTCCCTCCCAAATGCTGGGATTAAAGGTTTGCACCACCACTGCCCCACCTGTTAATTTTTTTAAAGTAACTCCAGCGCCCCAGCACAGGCTCTTGCCACACGTGCTGTGAGTAGCCCATTCCAACTGCAAAGAACAAGGTCCCCCATGATGGTTCCTATAGTACATTTTTGAATCAGTTGGTTAAAAACATTTTTTTAAAATGAATGTGAGTGTTTTGCCTGTGTCTGTGCATCAGCTGCATGCCCAGTGCCCACACAGATGAGAAAAGGGTATCGATACCCTGGAACTACAGACAGTTGTGAGCCATAGTGTGGGTGATGATAACGGAACACAAGAGCAGAAATGCTTGTAACCGATGAGCCCGATTCAACCAGCTGTTTGTTTGATGTCGGGGATCGGGTGGCTGGGGAGTTCGAGACAGGGTTGCTCTGTAGCTTTGTACCCTGTCCTGGAACTTGCTCTGTAGACCAGGCTGGCCTGGAACTCACAGAGATCCGCCAGTCTCTGCCTCGTAATGCTGGGATTAAAGGCATGCGCCACCATTTTGGGATTTCCCTGGGGATGCTTCAGTTCTATGTCTCAGTACCCATTGCAGGGGCCATGCAGTGACTCTCAAACTCATCTTTGGTCCTGCCAACACTGTCCTGGAATCATTTGTATTGTGGGACACTATTCCTGCAGACACGTAAAGAAACATCTCCTCACCTGGAGAGGGAACTCATGACAAGTCAAATTAATACCACAAAAGCACAACTTTTGTTGTAAACCAATGAGTTGGTAAACCAATGAGTGGGTTAGAGTTACTGACCAGAGCATGGATGACTTGGCTGCATCCTGGAAAGCCTGCCTAAACATGGGTGATGACTCACAAACCCGAAACTCTTGACCTCTCTTTACCACCAAAGGCAACTCAACAGGTCAGCATCTCTCCTCTCCCCTTCTCTCTCCTCCCCAGCAACCCTGAGTGCTTATATAATCTTAGGGAAGGAGGGAGGAGCTTTGTGAATCTGTTAAGTTTTAGGAACTTCCTGAGGCTTAAGTAGCCTTACTTTACAACTTCCTGAGTCTTAGGGAGCCCCCAGTTGCTACACAACACCTCTTAACTCCCCAGGAACTCAGTTTCCTCCTGTCTGAAATGGGCACACAACAACCTTGACACACACGCCCTTCACACAGTCATTTGAAGTTCAAATGGGATAATGGATGTGAAGAAATCTTGTAAAATAGCACATTAAGAGAGAGTTTTGTTGTTGTTGTTTTAGGACATCAAAGGATTCCTATGATTAATTTTATGATTCGTCTCTGAAGCAATGAGCTGCGGCAGCCCAGGCAAGGGAGTCACCCACCCTTCCCAGACCTCAAGATCATCACCTGGATCCCAGACAGGAGCAGACAAGTGAAGGCTGCAGGGATGGAAGGAAGAGACCAGGAGTGGCTGGTACAGAGCGTCTTTCCAGATCTCAAGCCATCTTTCGACACGGAGACCTCAGGACCCCCAAGAAGGAAGCAAGTCTCAGGACTGTCAGTGTTTCCATCCTAAAGTTGAAGAAACAGAGATTCTGCAGCTCTGCAGCACCGCCGAACGGAGCACTTGTGGGGCATACGCAAGGGCCTGGGTTCAGGCTGGTGCAAGGGGAAGAAACGGTCAAAGATCAAGCTACTGTGGGCTTGGCCAACCAATTAAAGAAGAAACCTGTCCTCCAGACTTCCTGCCTCCAGCCAGGAAGGGTGCAGGATCACCCTACCACAGTGTTAGTAAAAGGTAGGGTTTTTAACGGGCAGTGGTGGCACATGCCTTTAATCCCAAGCAGATGGATCTTTGGAGACCAGCATGGTTGACAGAGCAAGTTCCAGGACAGGCTCCCAAGCGACAGAGAAACTGTATCGAAAAAAAAAAAAAAAAAAAAGGTTTTAGCCATATGTGATGATAAGTGTCTGTAAATCCCAGAACTCGCCAGGCAGACACAGAAGGATTTTTGGCCACTTAGTCTACAAAGCAAGGCTGTGTCTCTACACACAAACAAGAGACAGGCTAAGGCTGTAGCTCAGGTAGTAGAGTGTTTGCTTAGCATTTAGGAAACCGGGGTTCCTAACCTAGCAATTAGTGGTGGTGCACACCAGTACTCCTAGTATTGGGGAGATAGAAGCAAGGGGGTTAGGAGTTCAAAATCACTTACACAGAGGCCAGCCTGGGCTTTTTTGAGACCTTGTCTCAAAAACAAACCTCAAAGCCAAACCATCCAGAACAACAAATATGTCCTGTTAATACTGTGATTTTTCATCACAATAGCCTTTCTGATAAGCACAACCTTTGTGGTTGGTACAGTTATTGTTCCTGTTTCTTGGACCATGGTGATCCGGTGGGTAAGTTACACCCTCCCACCCCACCCCTTCCCCAGCCTTATTCAAGAGGCCCTGTTTCTGACAGCAGAATGCCTTTGGGAGAGGAACTGCTAAATGCACGATAATGTCTCTGAACAACACCATCACACTCTGCTAAACCGGACTTGCAGTTCCCAGAGACAGTGGGAACAGGGTGGGGCCTACCCCACTCCAGTCTCCAAAGCCTGCTTTTGGAAACAGCTGCTCCCTAGCTCTGCTTTAACATTCAGCAGTGAACTGCTTGCACATGTCTACAGTCCCGGAATTCAGGCAGGGAGGAAGAGGAGGATGCAGAGTTCAAGGCTAGCCTCAGCTACATAGCAAGTTCTGGGCATTCATGAAAGTCATAGGTCCTATGGTCTTCCTACATATAACACTTAGAAAACAGAGCTGTAATATAAAGGGGAAAGATAAACCAGGATTCTCTTAGAATCCATATTGATTTTATTCCTGGAAAATTCAATGATTAGTATACATATTTAATTTATTTAACTTTATTTTAAATGCATTGGTGTGAAGGTTCAGATCCCCTGGAATTTGAGTTACAGTTGTGAGCTGCCATGTGGGTACTGGGAGTTGAATCCGGGTCCTCTGGAAGAATAGTCAGTCCTCTTAACTGCTGAGCCATCTCTCCAGCCCTAGTATACATTTTTTTTTTTTTTTGGCTTTTTGAGACAGGGTTTCTCTGTGTAGCTTTGGAGCCTATCCTGGCACTCACTCTGAGACCAGGCTGGCCTCGAACTCACAGAGATTCGCCTGCCTCTGCCTCCCGAGTGCTGAGATTAAAGGTGTGTGCCACCAACGTCCAGCCCTAGTACACATATTTTTATTACAATTAAAAATATTTTATTTGAGCCGGGCATTGGTGGCACACACCTTTAATCCCAGCACTCAGGAGGCAGAGGCAGGTGGATCTTTGTGAGTTCAAGGCCAGCCTGGTCTATAGAGCGAGTGCCAGGACAGGCTCAAAGCTACACAGAGAAACCCTGTCTGGAAAAACCAAAAAAAAATATTTATTTGATTTATGTGTATGGGTGTTTTGCCTTTGCACTACAGATGTGCATCCCCCATGGAGGTCAAAGAAGGTATCAGATCCCCTAGGAGTGGAGTTGCAGATGTTGTGAGGGGCAATACTGGCGTTAGAAATCAAACCCCTGTCCTCTGGAAGAGCAGCCAATGTTCTAATCATTGGGGCCATCTCGCCAACACTGAAAAAATATTAAAGATGTGGGGGCACAAGGGGCTGTATCAGCAGCTAAAAACACTTGTTGCTCTTGCAGAGGAACTGAGTTCCATTCCCAGCATCTGTATGGTGGCTCACAACTGTAACTCCAGTCCCAGGAGAATCAAAAGCCCTCTCTGGCCTTTGTGGGCATGTCACCAGACAGGCAGGTAGTGCACACACATCCATGCAGACAAAAATACACTTAAAAAAAAAGATGGGCAAGTAGGAGCTGGGGAGATAGCTCAGTTGATAAAATACTTGCTTTGCAAGCATAGGTACCCATGTTTGGTCCCCAGGGCCCATGTACAAAGCTAAGCATTATGACATGTGCTTATAATCTCAGGGTTGGGAGATAGAAACAGGCAGAGCCCTGGTAGTCACTGGCTAGTTAGTCCAGACTACTATGGCAAGCTCTAGATTAGTAAGATAACCCATCTCAAAAAATAAAGTAGACAGTACTTGAGGAATGACATCCTTGGTTGACCTCTGGCTCCACACACACCTGCACACTTGTACTTCATACACACGAAGTTGAGATGAAGTTGTCATCTAGATCTGATAATTGCGAACAAGTTTCCCATGCGTGTGGCTGCCTAAGAAAGGAAAAACTTAGAGAAGGGTTTTGTTTGTTTAAATTTCATTTTGTGTCAGACTGTTCTACACACTACAGGACATTTCCAAACTTTTCATTTTTTGTAGATCCAAAGTGGCGCTAGCTTCATCTATTTCAAAACTGTCCCCTAGGGGGCAGTGACGTTCCTGCTAAGCGCAAGTGTCCAACTGCAAGTATCCTGCTGTTCAACTTTCTGGTTTTGATGCTGGGCAGGGGGTGGAAGCCAGGACCTCTAGGCAAGCACTCTACACTGGGTCATGTTCCCAGCACCAACAGTTTACCTTTGAGATTATTTCACATTGCAATACAGATCTCTGATTGTTTTTCATGGTGTGTTAGGTTGATCATAGGACACCATGCATTTAGCAGTTCTCTAACATGGTTCTGGGCTGTTGCAAACAAGGCTTCAATGAAGAAGACCAACTCTATCATTTTGTTCTTGTGAAATCGGTTGGAGAGAAGGAATTCTTGGAAGTGTCCTGGCTGGGTTAGGGTTTAGGCTGTTAAAATATCAGTAGCTAGTATATGTCCCTAAACTGCCTCACGGAGCAGACACTGTTAAACTCACTCTAGCAGTCCACATTCTGGAGGTGGAAGATTAGGATCCTACTGGGGTACATGCTTCTGCAGGCCACATTCGGGGTCTCTCAAATGAAGTCCTGGGGATTCAGCCATGCCCACCACAGCTACTCAGGCCACCAAGTAAGAGAAGAGATAGCCAGGAAGGCCTGTTGCCAGCAGGGCTAAACTGGATAACTATCTTTTTTGCTTGTCTGTTTAGCAATGCTGAGGACTGAACTCAAGGCCTTGCAAGTGAGTGCTAAGTCCATTCTCTTAACACCGAGCTTCAATTTCCCTAAAATTCCAAAACAAAACCATTCTTGGAGGGTGGACACAATGGTGTACACCATTAATTCCAGCATTTGGGAGGCAAATGCAGACGGATCTCTGATAGTTCAAGGCCAGCCTGGTCCACATAGTGACTTCTAGGTTATCCTGGTCTACATAATAATATTCCCTCCTTTCTCGCTCAAAATAAAATAATATAAAATAACCAGACAGTCGTGGGGCACGCTTTTAATCCCAGCACTCAGGAGGAAGAGGCAGGCAGATCTCTGTGACAGGCTGGTCTACAGAGTGAGTTCCAGGAGAGGCTCCAAAGCTACAGAGAAATCCTGTCTTTAAATAAACAAATAAATAAATATAAAAGAAAAATAAAACAAGAAAAAAAAATCACCGAAATAAACAAATGGTCAAGTCTGCTATTCTCCAGGTCATGAGGTATTACCACGAAACTGGCCCATTTTTCTCCATTTCTCTGTGGCTCTGCCACCCCTTCCCTCCCTCAGATCCCACTGGTCACATATTACATGGAGTCCTCCCTGGGCCTGGAACTGGTATTTTTCCTTGGAGGGTAGGGCAGAATTCAGTGACTTCGCCTCTGGAAGGTTCTGTCTGCCTTGGACAGAAAAGTGTTGGTGGATGTGTACTCCAAAGACTACCTCCACCCATAAATGTCTCCGTAAGATGCAGTCTGGAGGGGTCCCAGCTCCTGTCCCAATTTTCACAAATACCTGCACTGCTCTTCTCAACCCTCAGTACAAAGGGCCTTTTCTTGTGTCTGATGGCTCTGTGCTGCCTCCAGGACCCCACGAGACACACTGGGGCTCACTCGTTCAGGCAGGTCAGTAGCCACTGTCTCCTCAGGCCTCCAGAGTCTCTAACTAGGGTTTGGGTATTTCTAAGGTATGTCAAGGTTCTTTTTCTTCTTTTTGTAAAAATCTATGTCCACTAATTTTTTTTCCGAGACAGGGTTTCTCTATGGCTTTGGAGGCTGTCCTGGAACTAGCTCTTGTAGACCAGGCTGGTCTCGAACTCACAGAGATCCGCCTGCCTCTGCCTCCCGAGTGCTGGCATTTAAAGGCGTGCACCACCACCGCCCAGCTCATGTTTAGGTTCTTGTCCCACCTTGCCAACAATATTGGGGAGAGAATCCGATGCCTCATTATCCACGCACAAGCTCTCCAGCCTGCAGACTGCCTCGGACATTACAAGTCAGTGACTTGAGATATGTGAGTGGTGTTGCTGGGGCAGAGTGACCTCATGGAGAGCAGACTTTTGAATGACTGCAGGGGACTCTTCTCATCTTGGGAGCTGGGTAGGGAAAGTAGCTAACTACTGCTGGTCTGTGGCTGCTTATGCTTGTAACCCCAGCATTCGGAAGGCAAGAAGATTGGTTCAAGGTCATCCTTGCCTAAACTTGGGGCTTGGGGTTAGCCTGGGCCACAAGACAGTCTGTTTCAAGACAAACAGAAAACAAAACAAAACCCCCAAATCATAAACAAGAAAGAAAAAAAGAGAGAGAGATTGAACACAGGGAGGGCCTTCAGTTTTCTCCTCTACGGAATAGTTAAGTAATCTCTCTGAAACTTGGTAAACCATTAACTTTGAGGTTGAAAGGACCTTGGGGGGCGGGGCTGGGTTCCCAACTTAAGCGACAGTTCATGAAATGATTTTTGTGTCACTTTTAAACCAGGTTTGACATGAGAAGAGAGTGGGAATGACAAAAGTAGGGTCTACAATATAGCCCAGGCTACTCTCGACCTACTTAACCCGTGGCTCCTCCCGCCTCAGCCTCTCCGCCATCCGATTCCCGGGGCCTCTTAGTCATTGGCTGCTTTTCTAACTACCCGCTTGCTCTTACTCCGCCCCCAAAACTGGAGGTTCCGAGTTACGGAAAAGCCGCAAGGGTTTTCGCAGCGAAAAGTTATGGTTGGCCCCTTGGAATCCACGTGCTAGCAGGGCTGGCTGGGCGGCTCCAGCGCTGTGCGCGACCAGTCGGGGCCTGCGGGGCGGGGAAGGTAGTGACGTTAGAGCCGCGGCCCATTCTTCTTAAAGGTGCAGGCTCACACCGCGTGCTCCCGTGTCTGTTAGAACGAGCATCACGCTAGTGTCAAAGTCTTAAAGGAGAGGCGGGGGGCGGGGTTCAGGGTGCTGAGCTCGTGCGGAAACAGCGCTGCCTGCGAGCCCTCCCAGCACCTGGGAAGGCAGAGGCTGAAAATTTTTAACTTTGAGTGTCTTATAGTCTGTAAAACGGGGTCGCCTATGTCAGCAATAACCTACTACGAAAAGTTTTGGTAGAGGCCATCCTGGCCTACAATGGGAGCTCTAGCCCAGCCAAGGTTACAGAGATCACCAAAAACCCCCCTAAAAAAAAATAAAAAAGTTTTGAGCTTTAAAGGCCATAACAGTTCGCGAAACACCTGTTTTCTTC
This sequence comes from Cricetulus griseus, assembly GCF_003668045.3. Classification (NCBI taxonomy): domain Eukaryota; kingdom Metazoa; phylum Chordata; class Mammalia; order Rodentia; family Cricetidae; genus Cricetulus; species Cricetulus griseus. The sequence continues at coordinate 115,693,677 of NC_048600.1, forward strand.
CCTGTTCCATCCTCTCAATGCGTGTCCGCGGAGCCCGAGGCCCCCACGGCTAACCCAGCTGCACTGCCCCTTATGAAGCGTTCTGGGGTTGCGACGTCGTTTCATCATCCATGAACGAAAACGATGGTAACTGCTTCCTACACACTCCCGCCACGCACGGAGCTCAGCGGGCGAACGTTTGCCGTGGCTGCTCCCTCCACGCCCTGATGTCCTTGGAGAGCCGACCCTCGCGGCGCCCCTTATAGAGGACACGGAGCAGCGACAGCCACTCGGTCTGCAAAGTCCCAACGATCGACCGATCGCAGGTGCAGACTCTCCGGGCAGGGCAGGGATCCTGCGGGGCGCGGGCGGGGGCAGAGGGCGCTTGCAGCCAGGTGCATGCGCCGTGTAGTCGGCGACCTTGACCTGCGGGTTGCAAGGAGCGCGGAACCGCGGGGACCCGCCCACGGGGCCGCGGCGCAAGGGCGGGACTCCGGTGGAAGGCGGAGGCCGCGAGTGGGTGGGTCCCGTTGCACTCCGTGCGCGCGGCCAGTCGGCCCACGGGGCGGGGCCTGGCTCCGTCGGGGGGGGGCCTGCGCCACCGCTTTCCTAGGCGGCCGCTGGGCGAAGCGGGCGCGCGCGGACCCTCCACCGGCCGCGGAGCCGCTATGGGCCCGCCAGGCCCCTGGCGCGGCGCGGCGCAGGCACCGGCTCAGAACCAGGTGAGCGGGCCGGAACTGGAGTGGGTTCTTGGAAGGTCCCCGGGAACCCTAACCGAGGCTGGGGGAAGGGGTGGGCCTCGCCAGGCGACCCTTGCCTGGGCCTGGGCATGGGTTGCGACCGAATCTCGGAGACGGGGATTGTTACCGGGTGTCTGCTTCCATCTCGGTTGAGCCTGCGGCTTATACCTAAGAGAGAGAGGAGGCAGAGAGCGGCCTCCGGTCCAGGCCTCCGAGCCTGGCCTCTGTGGCCTGGGCTGGCCGTGTGGGGGAGGGCCAGCGATCAATCTCTAGAGGGAAGCGACCTTCCTCTCTATCGCCAGATTTGTTTACCCGTTTCTTCTCATGCCCAACTCCACCTCGCCCAGGGCGCCCATGTGCCCGCCCAGGTGTTAGGTGGAGGGGCAAGGCTCAGGTGTTTTGATCTTTTGGCCTCTGAGGTCCGGAGGTTCATAGTAGGCATGTGGCTGAGGAAATGCCATTGGCCAACGGCTCTTGGACCTTCTTTCCAAACTAATGGTGTAACCTTGAAGGTCACCGCATCTCTTGAGCCTTAGTTTCCCCTTTGACAAAGTGAAGCCGTTTACGAATTTGAAGCCTTATGGAGGCAAGCGCTGGATGAGCCCTGAGTGCACCCCTGGTGAAGTCCCAACGTGTCTTACCTCATGTTTGTCTCTCCCCAGGCCTTTGTTTGTTTGTTTGTTTTTGTATTTTCGAGACATGGCTTCTCTGTATTGCTTTGGAGCCTGTCCGGGAACTCACTCTGTAGACCAGGCTGACTTCGAAGTCACAGAGATCCACCTGCCATGTGCTGGGGGTAAAAGGGGTGTGCGACACGACACCGTCACCACTATGGCCACCATCACCACCATCCGGCTCCTCATTTTTTTGTTTCTTTTGTTTTTCTAGACAGGGTTTCTCTGTGGCTTTTGAGGCTGCCCTGGAACTCGCTCTTGTAGACCAGGCTGGTCCCTAACTCACAGAGATCCACCTGCCTCTGCTTCCTGAGTGCCGGGACTAAAGGCATGTGCCACCACCGCCAGGCTCCCCAGGCCATTTTTATCAGAGGGCAAGCTCCATTTGACCGCGGTTTGTTTTTCAGGATTGAAAGTCCAAGATGGACGATCAGGATCCTGGGGGCATTAGCCCCGTTCAGCAAATGGTGGCCTCAGGAGCTGGGGCTGTGGTCACCTCCCTCTTCAGTAAGGCCTAGGGAGATGGGATGTGGGCTGGTGGGGGTTGATGTGAACTAGAGGTTGGAGGCAATTTGGTTCCTACCTCTTTCCCCAGTGACACCCCTGGATGTGGTGAAGGTCCGCCTTCAGTCTCAGAGGCCCTCAGTAGCCAGCGGTGAGTACCTGAACCTGGAGCCAGATTGAGGGGGCTGCCTGACAAAATAAGGATCTCCCAGAGCTTGGGATCCCAGTATGGGGGGGTTATTCCTGATCACCATGGATAACTTGTGTTTCAGAGTTGACGCCTTCCAGATTCTGGAGTCTCTTCTACACCAAATGTGAGTGCCCCAAACTACCCCTGTGGAAGGTGTGTCCCTAGAGTACATGGGGTACCATGGTCATAGACTAGTATACACCTTGAGGTCACATTAGCCAGCCTAATGCCCCACACAGGAATATCCACATAGTGACCCAGCTGTGTCACCCAGCAGTTTTCCAGGCCCTGCCGTGCTAATGTCCATCCCCTTCCCCAGCTCCCTCTACTCTGCAATCCCCAGGGAAGTGCCTCCTATACTGCAATGGTGTCCTGGAGCCGTTGTACCTCTGCCCTAATGGTACTCGCTGTGCCCCCTGGTTTCAGGATCCTACCCGATTCACTGGCACCTTGGTAAGGAGCAACCATTTACTGAGCGACTCGCTTTGGTTAGGCTGCAGGTGTGGGGCATGGTGGACTGTTCTGTGCAGGGAGGGCTTGCCTGGGATTTGTTTTGTTTTTTTGTTTGTTCTCTGTGGCTTTGGAGGCTGTCCTGGAACTAGCTCTTGGAACTAGCTCTTGTAGACCAGGCTGGTCTCGAACTTAGAGATCCGCCTGCCTCTGCCTCCCCGAGTGCTGGGACTAAAGGCGTACACCACCACCCCTTGGCTTGGTTTGTTTTTTGAGACAAGGGTTTTTCTGTGTAGCTCTGCCTGTCCTGGAACTCACTCCATAAACCAGGCTGGCCTTGAACTCACAGAGATTGACCTGCCTCTGCCTCCCAAGTGCTGGGATTAAAGGCTTGTGCCACCACCACCACCGGGCTTTGCCTGGGATTCTTTCAGAAGAATTTTTGGTCCTGGTGCTGAGAATCAAAACCATGACCTTAATACACACTAGTCTGGCACTCTGCTACTGAATAGCCCTCTGCTACTGAATAGCACTCTGCACCATAGCCCTCCTTAAGGTTTTAAAGGGTGAATAGGAGTCCACCTAGAACCAATTGGGTAGCTGCGTGTGGAAACCTGAGGGCTAGCTAGCTAGCTCTTATCAGGACCTGAGGGCCAACTAGCTCTGAGCCAGCCCATCACAGACCTTGTTCATGTCTATCTTTCCTCTGGGCTCTTGCTGGCTTCGTCAGGATGCCTTTGTGAAGATAGTGAGGCATGAGGGCACTAGGACCCTGTGGAGCGGCCTCCCAGCCACCCTGTGAGTACTCCTGCCCCCTCCATTGACTCCTATTGGCAGGGTGAGGGAGGGAGTGCTTGAAAGAACTGGGAGTCCTTAGGTGACTTTTCTGGCCTCTTGGTATGCCCAGGGTGATGACTGTGCCAGCTACTGCCATCTACTTCACTGCCTATGACCAACTCAAGGCTTTCCTGTGTGGTCAATCCTTGACCTCTGACCTCTACGCACCCATGGTGGCTGGTGCCCTCGCCCGAAGTGAGCACAGCCCTGGCTCTTGACCTCCCTTTGTCCCTCCTGGGTCCCAGTGCCAGCCTCTGCCTGGGGGTGGGGGTATTATGCTAACCCTCAGACCCGGGGGCAAGAGCTGGGTTTTGATGCATGGCATCCGTGGCCTGACCTTCTACTATCTTACCAACCATAGTGGGCACTGTGACAGTCATCAGCCCCTTGGAGCTTGTGCGGACCAAGCTACAGGCTCAGCACGTGTCATACCGGCAGCTAGCTACCTGTGTTCAAGCTGCGGTGGCTCAGGGGGGCTGGCGCTCACTGTGGCTTGGCTGGGGTCCCACAGCCCTTCGAGATGTGCCCTTCTCAGGTAGGCACTTTTGTTCAGGGCATAGGGTAAAAGAGGCTTTGGATAATGTTGAAGGGGTCTCTACACACAAGTCTCTCCTTTGTTACTAATGACCATGAACTCATCACTTCTGAGCCTTGGGTTCCTTATTTGTGATACGGACTTGGCAGGGAGGGGTTTGGCTAGGTACAAAGCAGGCACCACCTGGGGTGGTTTGGCTGTGGGTGGGAGATGAGAAGTCTGGAGCCCACTCCCTGGCTCCCACCTTTAATGAATGTCTCTACTTCCCAAGCTCTGTACTGGTTCAACTATGAGCTGGTGAAGAGCTGGCTGAATGGGCCAAAAGACCAGACATCTGTGGGCGTCAGCTTTGTAGCTGGTGGCATCTCAGGAATGGTGAGTTGACTGGGTTGGGGGTGAGGCCACCAGAGGAGGCCCTCACATATAGCAGTCCCTGCTAGGGAGCCTGCTTGCTTTCCTCAGCCACCCTTGAGATGCTTTAGTCCCTCCCACGAGCTATGGGAGAGCTGGGACAGGGGCCCTGGGAATGGAGCCGAGCCTTCTTCCCACCCCACCCCACCAGGTGGCTGCCACCCTTACTCTGCCCTTTGATGTGGTGAAGACACAGCGACAGATCACACTGGGAGCACTGGAGGCTGTGAGAGGTGAGCTGGGCTAGTCAAGGTGGGGGGCAGGCAGGGGCCCAAACTGAGTCCTAATGAACTGGGTCTTGAATCTGTAGTGAAGCCCCCAAGAATTGATTCCACTTGGCTCCTGCTTCGGAGAATCAAGGCGGAATCGGGCACCAGAGGACTGTTTGCTGGTGGGTAACTGTCTGTGTGCACATGTACTGTGTGTGTACTTCCATGTTATATCTGTGAAGGGACCCAGCCTCTAACCAAGGTATGTCCTCCCACCACAGGGTTCCTCCCAAGAATCATCAAGGCTGCTCCCTCGTGTGCCATCATGATCAGCACTTACGAGTTTGGCAAAAGTTTCTTCCAGAGGCTCAACCAGGAACAGCCTCTGGGCTCCTGAAAGGCGAGGAGCAACCAGCTCTTGAACGGGTGGGGACAGGAGACTGAGCCAAGTGCCTTCCTCCCCAACCCAGTCACCCAGGCTACCCTCACATTTTGATTCCTGCTGTTCTCCCTACCACGGTCACCACTCGTCCACCTCCAAGTTCAAGACCAAATCTGACAGCTGCCCCTTTCTTTGTAACCCTTTATGTTTGTTGAAGCCTGGCCCCGAGGAATCAAGATCTCGGGCCAGGCAGCTCTGTTTATTTCCCTGTCTAAAGATGACCTTCTGTGCACTGCTGTGACTGCGGTGTCTTGGGGTATGTGTGTGCATTTGGGGGTCCCCAGTCAGTCACCCACACTTGTTATTCCAGCACTTGGGAGGCTGAGGCAAAGGGATTGCCTCAAGCACCAGGTCAACCAGGACTGCATAACAAGATTCTGTCAAAAAAAAAAAGGCTGCCACTCCTGGCATGGTGGCACACACCTTCAATCCAGCACTAGAGATTGGATGGCAAGTGGATCTGAGTCTGAAGCCTGCCTGGTCTGCACAGTGAGCCCCAGGCCAGCTAAATACCCTGTCTTAAAAGTTTCCCACGTTACGTGGTACCCAGTCAGACAGGACAAAGGTGAAAGATGGTGAAGAGGTCCTTCCATGCTGGGCCACTGTGTTGGCGTGAGAGCAAGCGCACGCCAAGGTGGTATTGCTGGAGCAGAATCCCCTGCTTGCCAGCTCTGGCACAATGGATGGGACTGCAGCTCTGATTCACAATGGAGTTGCATATGCCTATGGCAGGCAAATGTCCCACTAAGGCACACCGTCAGAGGGCTCTGCTAGTGCTTGAGAAAATACTAGAGGGGTCAGAGCCAGAAAGAAGCCCCTCCCCCCTTGCCCTGAATTATGGCCCACTTGCTCCCATAGGACACATGCTAGTCCTGCCCCATTACCTTCATTTAGAGAGCCTGCTATGGAGCCCTACCCCACTCCCCAACAGATGAAGCCACCTCAGTCCTCTGGTTTTTATTTGCCTAATCTCCCCACATAGGTACCAAGGAAGGATGACTTCAGAGGGTACACAGGGATAGACCAGAGGCAGGGCAGCAGGAATGCCAGGGCTGGACCACCTGCTTCTGAGGCAGGTGTGGAACATGAGCAAAAGGAACCAGGCAGACTTCAGGGCCACCAGAATGGAGCAGCCTTCCCAGGGGACTGGCTACTTGTGACCTGGGTGCCCCTTCCTCCTGGTGCCACCACTTGCCAATGCAGCTCCTGCCTCCTTGGTGGGAAGCTGAAGCAGGAAAGAGGCTTGGGTTGTCTTTCCCTAGAGACCCTCGGCTAGATGGTCAGCATCCTTGAAGGGTTGCCTGGGTTGGGGGACTCAGGTGACCGTTGTCCGTGGCCCCTGGCAGGTGGGGCAGGCATTGCCCGTGCTGCTCCTCAGCTGGGGCTAAGTGCCGGGCTGCCCTCGGGGCTGTCGCTCACCAAGCATTCGTTGGATTTGAAGCTGGCCAGGGACTTGCAGCTGGGGATGGAAGCCAGGGAGCCGCAGAGGCCCAGCATGGAGGGCGTGGGGTCCTTCCCTGGGGAGAGAGGGCGGGTGAGGCTGGGCCAACCAGGCTGATGTGGGGCAGAGGATTTCAGGGATGGGCAGTAAAAGGACAATTCTCAGGTCACTCCCAGGAGACTCTTGGCCTCTTCTGAAGCATCTGCCATTAAACCCTGATGGCGTGTGCCTTACTTTGGGCTTGGGACACTGTATTGTAATCATCCGGTCATGTCTCTGGTCTCCCCCTGAGGTTCAGCCTCTTTGTCCATTTATTAAGCACACAGTAAGCATTTGCTCTGTTTCACATTGGGAATACAGAGAATGGACAAGACATGATTCCTGCCCTCTTGGAGCTCACAGTCTGATTGGGGAGACACACACAGTCACAAACACAGTGTGGTGGATTACATGTCCAAAGCCTGCAGTGTCTCAAAATCCAGTTATCTGGTACAGTGGAGTTAATATATCTATTAAAAAAAAAAAAAAAAAAGTCCAGGCATGGGGAAAACTAGGAAGGGAGAAACCAAGTTGGAGCCAGGGGTGAGGTAACACAACGCATGCGCGGAAGTCCTGGGCATTCACTCGGAGGGAGCCACTAATTTGGTTCTGAGCTTCCTGGCACCAAAGAAAAGGGGGAAACATTGGTCAGCCGAGCAGTTCACAGAGTGCATACCGTGAGAGCAAACTAGGCTGAGGACTCTCTGGAGTATGAGCCCTGTGAGGATATCACATGATACTAAAAGGTCACTGAGCCCTCTCCATAAATGGACATGAGATTCTTTTCACCAATGTCCCTATTTTACAGCAAGGTGAAGAGACTGACCAAGCTTGCAGGTGAGGGGGTGCAGCCTAGATTTGCACTTGGTTCTCTGAAACCCCAAAGCAAGCTCCTCATTGGTGCTGTAATGTAAGTACAGGAAGGGCTAAGAGACCCTTCAGTTCAGCCATTCTCTCACTATAGACCCCCAGCAATTTTCTAAAGTATATGAAATGCCAAGGTATATGTATGGGGGTGTGCTCACCAATGGGGCCCCAGGGTTCCTCATCCCGCTTGCCCTCTCCCAGACGCTGGGAGTCTGAGCTCAGGCTGGCTTCTGCAGACAGCGGCTCGGTGCTCATGAAGCTGTGTCTATGACAGGACAGAAATGCGTGCAGGCCGTGGTACATAGCTCCAGGCCTTGCTTCCTGGGAGGGAGTTTGAGGGCAGCAATTGGGTTGGGGCTTACCTCCGATATAGCTTCGAGTTGCTGGCACCCTCAGGCCTATTGAGTGTGCTCAGGGAAGGCCATTGGTTGACCAGGGGTGTAGTGAACTCCTTGGAACCCTGGGCCAGGGGGGCATGGTCACCGGGGATCAGACCTGTCCTGGGAGGGGGAGGGGGATCAGGCCTGGCTGGGAGAGGGAAGCAAGACTCAGCAAAGGTGGGGGCCAGGGCTTAGAAAGGAAGCCTGAGTGGTAAAAATTGGGATATACACTGCTCAGGGATGATGGCCCAGATCTGGAGTTTGCAGCACAAGGGTTGGAGGCAGAAGGAGCACAAGTCTGAGGCCTGCTAATTAGTGACACCATGTTTCTAAAGGGGCCAGGGAGGCAGCGTTAGATCCTGGAGGGAGTGTAGGGGTAGCCTGGGGACAGAGGGGTAGCCAGGATTAGTGCATTCATGTTGGGAGTTGGAGGGCTGGAGTGCTTAAGACTTAGTTGGGGTGATGTAGAGAGGAAAGTGGAGAGGGTGGGTGGGAATTGTGCTAGCTAGTTAACTAGCTGGAACAAGTTTAGGGGAGAAATGTTCCAGGTTGTGGGATCGCTGGGTGATGCAGATCAGAGGCCTGAACAAAAGAGCTTCAGCCGCTGAGGTCCTGTGAGTAATGTGGTACTTCAGCAGTGACTGGAGTCCCTGGCTGATGGGTGACGGAGGCTCCAGGATGTTAATGTCGGGGGTAGTGGTTGGCAACCACAGGCCTCGGGAGAGTGGGATATGGGTGGGCTGATGCAAATGGGATGCTGGTGTAAGGAAAGTGATGCCATCCAATGGAGTGATTTCGGGGTTCCCAGGGGTCGGGTCGGGTCAGGGCAGGAGGCGTGCTCACAGCTGCTCCTGAAGCTCCAGGATCACGCCTTCCAGCTCTCGCTTCTCCCGCTGATTCTGTGCTGCAGCCTCCTCCAGCTGCAGCTGCAGCCGCCGGTTCTCCGCCTCCAGGTCCTTCAGCTGCGACTCGCGCAGACGCACCAGCTCCTCCAGGTAACCCTACCAAGCAGCGCCAGCTCAGCTAGAGCTTCCAAAGGGGTCCCAGCTGGTGTCCCAGCCTGGACCCTGCCCACGCCACGCCCATCTCCCCGCGCCTCGCCTCGCCTCGCCTCGCTCACCTTCTGCGCATAGACAATGCGAAACTTCTGTTCCATCTTGTGCCACTTGCTGTACCAACTGTCCTCGTCAGTGACGAGAGGCAGGTAGGGGTGCTCAGGCGAGTTGTCCTCGCTGGTGCTGCTCTCCGCACTGTGTCGCTCCTCCTCATCCGTCAGGTAGTCGTAGCTTAGGAGCGGGAGCAGTGGGTGGGGCCGGCTCCGCCCCGCCTCGCCCCACTAGCACCCCAACTCCGACCCTTGGGCAGTGACACCAGGATGACACTCAGTGCCCTCCCGGTGCCCATCTCCTCACCCACCGCAATAACCGGGCTGCTCACCTCTGGGTGAATTTTAGGTAGGGTGTGTAATCGATGACCACCGGCGTCTTCCCGTCCAGAACTTCGCCCTTTAGACAGAAGCTGAGGCAGAAGAGTCACGGGGTGGGAGGAGGGCATGAGGGGCGTTGGACAGTTGTGGAGGAGAAAGTCCCATTCACCACCACCATGCAGACCCCACCTGAAGTCAATGGCGCTGAGCCCGATCAGCATCCCTGTGAGGACAGTGGCTTCCTCCCGCAGCATGATGGCTCCGGAGTCATAGAACCGTCTGCAGAGAGAGAACCGAGACTCCCAGGGGGCCCACTCCCAGGACTTGTCTGCTTGGCTTACTTACTACAAGCTTTCCTAGAGGAAAGAGATGCCTCCTTCCAGCTTGCCAGCCCTGGTCTCCCGCTTGGATTGTCACTCACTCACGGGAACTAGCGCCCGACCCCACCCCCACACCTATCACAATGCATGTTCCTTATAAGTGACACTCTTCTGTTCTCTAAGCTTAGCAGCCGCTATCAAGCTCTGGGTCACCTCAATCCTTTCAATCAGGGAGCAAGTCTTAGTGGTTAGTGCTTCTTCTCATACATACAGTAGGTCCTCAAAGGACAATATGTGAAGACTAGGGAGAGAATGTAGTAAAGTTATCAGATTTGGGGGACCCCCTCACCCTCAATAGCTTCCCACTCCAACAATGACACATTCTGCCTTGTGATCCTTGACCCTCAGGATGCACCTTCTTGGCAAACCCTCAGGCCAAGCACTGAAGCTCCACACACTGGAACTCTGTTCTTGGAAGAATAGTGACTGCCTTTGTTTGCAGAGCTGGCAGAGCTGTGTGTTGTAGGTCATGGCACAAGGCCAAGGAAAATGGTATGTGACTGAGGCTTCTGCAGTCCCATTACCATGCCATCTGGGAGAAGCAGACTACCGGTGCATGCTGGAACTTGTAGTCCAGGTATGAAAGGTGTCATCTGGGAGAAGCAGACTACCGGTGCATGCTGGAACTTGTAGTCCAGGTATGAAAGGTTGCTGTGGGGACTTAAGGCATAGGCAATGCAGGTGCATACTGTGGTCTGAGAGGTCTGACCTGGTAGTTCGGTTGTCCCGAAGAGCTGTGGTGATGTATTCTGACATGCGCTTCTCCATCAGAGCCACCCGAATCCATGCCCTGCCCTAGAAAGTATGGTCACCTTTAGTTGTCCAACATCAGGTATGGTCTCCCTTCCCAGTGCTGTGGGCAAGGGGTAAGGACAGGGCCCCTATGTCCAAAGCAGGGGTGAGGCGTGTTGCCACCTGCTGTGGCCCCTCCCTCACCTTGGCTCGGGCTGTGCTGATGTTCTCCATGTTCTCAATGCTGCTCACACAGTTGTTGGGCACTTTGCTGCAGGCCAGTCGGATATAGTCCCAGAAGCCCCGTTGCCCATCTGAGCTGAACCAGCTCGCTGGACCTGCTGGGGCACAAGCTGAGCCAGGGCAGGGAGGGGACTCAGCGAGACCAGGGAGTTTGGAAAGGGTCCCTGTCATACAACACTCACATCTATAAGCATGAGTCACCACACACACATTCTGCCTCCCCCAGCGTAGGCATCAGGCTTGCCAGCACGCCCAGTGATGGAGCTGTGGGCAGATGACCCTCTCCCCAGTCTCCAGGCAGTGTGCTTTTGTTTCTATGTACAGCCCAGAATGGGGCCCTGAACCAGGGATGGGGTTTAGAAATCCATAGAGAACATCAGAGCAGGGTGGTGGCTGAAAGCCACAGGCTGGGGTTAGAGTGGGTGGGTGATGACGGCCTACCTTTGAAACGATGGCTGAGGATCTGCTCCAAAATGGCTGCGAAGTTAACAAACTCCTCGGATGAGTCATCAATGGGCTCTGCTGTGTACTTCTCTAGCAAGGTTTTCACAGAGAACCTGGGGGGGGGGAGGGAGAGAGGGTCCAACAGGGAGGAAGAGCCAGGGTGTCAGAGGTGAAGTTACAGGCAGGCAGAGAAGGGCTCATGGAGGGCATGGGTGTGATGTGGGGGCAGGTGAAACCTGAGTGACCACAGAAGAGTCCAAACTAGGTGGAATAAGAGGGTGACAGGGACAGGGAGGGGACGAGCAGGAAACTGATTGGCAAAGTGGGTGCAGAAGAGGTGGCCAGAGAAAGGAAGCTTTGGGGACAAGGTATGAGAGAGAATGAAACAATGTGTAGAAACAAGACAGCAAGCCCTAGGAGATAGTCCCCAGAACCTTTGTCCCTACCACCCTTCAGAGTGGCATTTTCCACGCATGTGAACTGAGGGTCAACCACGAGTTAGAAGCCAGTTTGCACCCATGTCCCAAACAGTCCTTCAACATTGTTGGAATGAGCTCCCATCTCTCTGGGGCTGGGGGCCACCGGCATTGGGGCACATGAGCTACCACTGTGCACATGGAATGTCATGCATGGTCAGGTGGATACTGAGCTCCGGGGCATCCCTCTCCCCCGTCCCTTCTCAGCTAGCCCACCCACACACCAGCTGCCCAGAGCTAGGCAGTGTAGAGCTTGGGGGTGGGGGGGGAATGCAATCTGTGGGTCTAACATCCATCAGGTGGGAGGGAGCTCTGGCAGTAGGTCCCTGGAAGGGATATGGGGGCCCAGACACTGGTTTCTCAGAGAGAAAGAGCCAAAGAAGGCAAGTGAGGCCAAGGGGTTGGAGCCCCCATCACCCTCTCCAGCCTTGCTTAAACCTCTTGTATTCTCTGCCATCATTGCTCTGTATTCTCCACTTGCCATCTTGGCAGTGAGTGGAACAAGGAGAGGCCAAACAGCCCCCAACATCTCATCACTGCTCTGTTTCTGCAGACAGAGCAGGAGTAGGGTGTCCAGGGATATAGGAAGTACTTAGATCTGTCCTTTTATTCTATCCACATTTACCAAACTGTACAATGTGCCGAGGACTATACGTATCAATCCACCTGTCCTCGTCACAGCCCTGGAAGGTAGGTCCTCTTATGACCACCTTCCCCATATTATAGCTAAGGAAGCTAAAGGCTCCAGAGATGGAGTGATCAGTCAGGTAACTTGGGAGGAGGCAAGCATTTGCCCCATTCTCCATCCTTGGCTCTTTCTGCTTTGCCTTATGGATTTCCAGTGGCTGTTATAATTACCAAGACTTGGCCAGTAAGCTAATTCAGTGGATAAAAACACATGCCACTAATCCCAATGATCCGAGTTCAATCCCAGAACCTCCATGGTGGAAGGAGAGACCCTACTCCCATCAGTAGTTGTCCTCTGGCCTCTGTACTCACACCGTGGCACATGCACACACAAAATAAGCAAACAAAAGTCATCTTTTAAAAAAGTACTAGCCAAGCATGGTGGCACATGCTTTTGGTCCTAGTACTCAGGAGGCAGAGGCAGGAGAATCTCTGTGAGTCCCAGGTTAGCCTCGTTTACATAGTGAATTCCAGGACAGCCATAACTACATAGAGATGCCGTCTAAACAAAACAAAACAAACAAAAAACCCACACATACAAACAAGTACTAAGCTCAGTCCCTAAGAAGCCTCTGCCCTCTATTGTCTGTCTGCTCTAGAAGCCTCAATGGAACACTGGCCATTAAGGCTCCCAAGTCAACAGTACAACAAATCCTCTCTCCACCACCTTGCTTTGGGCTTCTCCAGAGGGCTAAAGCCTAAGGCCAGACAAGTGAGTTTTGGACTGTGCTAGAGAGAAGAAGCAGGCTGCTGGATTCAAAGCCTGTACCTTGGGTGCAAACAGAAATATCAGCACTTGCCTCATTCAACTTTGGTTCAGATCCCAGAAAACGTGGGAGAAGGTGAGAGTGCATGGATTGCTGGGCACAGGCCAGGTGAGGAGTCAAGGCTGGCCCTGCCAGGAGGTAGCCTATGACTGTTATCAGACCATTATTGGTTTTGTTATGAACACTATCAATCTGTGATCATCTGTGTCAGACTTCAATAGAGGCCTGGGGCCTGGTCAGCATGGCAGCCATCTGCCATCTGTCCTTGGGGGAGCTGAAAGCTGGTCAGAGCCTCTGGGAACCCCATGGTGTGGGCCTGGTTAGAAGGAGCATAGCTGCTGTGGGTTACCATGGAGACAGGGAGGCCAGGGCCCAGGGGAGCCTGCAGACTGCTAAAGGGAACTGCTGGGAGCTGTAGGAGAACCACGTGACTGTGATGAGGCAGCAGGGGTCCCTGGGGTTTTGGAGAATTTGTCATGTCCCTAACCCCTCTAAACTATACCTTGTCCCCAACTCTGAGCTATCTCCAAGTCACCCGAACCTCTTTCTCCAGCTTAGGTCAAGTGCCCCGCCCCCCCAATCAAAGCCCCGGTTATCCTGGCAGGCAAGAAAAAGATGTGCGTAGATGGCCAAGGGCCGAGGGACAAGAAGAGTGTCATTGAGTTAGCTGTTTCCGTGTGCCAGGAACCGGCCAGTACCTAACATGGCACACCATGACCCATTCTTTGGTACGTGTGATTTTTACATCTAAGCTGTAAAATCTAAGATAAAGTGCCAAAGGCACAGAGTAGTTAGGAAACTTCCACAAGGTGGTACAGCTAAGGACTGGAGCAAAAGCTTGACCCTAGGTGTGGATCCAAAGGCAGGAAGCTCCTGACACCACACTGACAGGATATGGGGAATAAGGGCAGAGAAGGGAGCTGTGTTCTGGGCTAGGTCATCAATACACCGTTCCTTTCACACATCCCAGGGCTGGTGTGAACAGCACTTTCAAGACACTGGGAAGGGGAGGCTCTGAAACAGAGACAACATGGGTGGGTAAGTGCCCTGGTATCCAAGGAGCTCTGGGTGCCGGAGACTGGGCATCAGGTGGACATGATTCCTGGGGGGAGGAACAGGGCTGAGGCTTATGTGCAGGCAGGTGGGACTGGCAAGGAAGGACAATCAGCCCTGCATCCAGGAGCAATATAATCCAAGCATTTGGTGGACATGGTGGGCATGGAGGCTGCAGGTGGAGAAGGCAGCTGGCGTGGAGATCCCGGAGGGAGAGGCAAGGACAGGTGGGGCTTGGGAGAGAGCCTGCACAGCTGGCAGCTTTCTGGCCTCAGAGCAGGGCAAGGAGGGTGAGTCACTGCAGGGTTGAAGTGGGAAGGATTACTTCCTGGTATCCAAGAAAGCTGAGAATTTCCCCAGCCCTGCAACAGCCCCACCCTCAGAGATTTGGGCATCTGGACTCCCAATCTCCTCTCAGACTCAGGGGCCCAGGCTTCTGCAACCAGGCCTAGGGTAGCGCCCTCGACCTTCACTGGATGGATTCGGGGGCTTTACTGCTGTGCCACAGGCTGCAGCTGCTCAGAAACACCATCCTTGCTTCATGGAGGGTTGAGCATAGAAAAGTCTCTCAGGAAAGCTCCACCCCAAGAGGCCAAGATGTCAGGGATGGCAAAGAGGGGACTTGGAGGACACCCACCCCCAACCCCATCGAGTCCCCTCTGCCCACCCTGCCCCCACTGCCAGGAAGAGAGCCAGCCATCTCCCCCTCCCCCCCTCACACACAATGTCACTTCCTGGTTCTCACAGGAAGCTGCAGTGCCAATTAAACTCTCTTCATGCCCCCAAACCCCAGGCCGGGCATAGGCCTGGTTTAGCCAAAAAAGAATAAGGACCGGCATTCCAGCCCGCCTCCGGGCTGCGGGCCTGGGAAGAAGAGTGAGCGCGTTCCTTCTAAGCCTCGCTGTCCTGCCTTTTGCCAGCGGTTGTAGAGCATCCCCGTGGGCATGTTTAACCCTTAGATTTCTCAGCCCGCCCCAACCCCTCTCTCTAACCACCCCATCCGGACCGCCAGCGGCGCCCACCTGCACACGGTGATCAGGTTCCTGCGCTCCACGATCACGTTGCGGGAAGATGCTTTCTTGGAGGGCAGCCCCAGAGCCATGGTGGTCTGCACAAAGCTCGCTTCCATTCAGATGTGCGGCCACTGCTGCCGACGCCCGCTGCCCCCCACCCCACCCGGAGCCCTGGCCCCCCTCGCAGGATCACGGCTGGGCCCTCTGCCCCCCGGGGCCCTTCGTCCTCTTCACTGCCATCCCTCGGCCTCGACGCCTGGTGCCTGGCCCCTTCGCTCCCTCCCCCGGCAGCGATTCCGGAGCAAAACAAGGCCGGGGAGGGAGCTCTCCGAGGTGCTGAGCCGGGGCTCGCCACCCCCTCCCCCAGCCGCCCGCTCTCCCCCCCATCAACCGGTGACGTCAGGGCCATAGGGCCCCGCCCCCCGGCAGCTCGGGACCAATCCGCCAAGGGCGCAGGGCTTGGGGGGAGGGGAAGGACTGTGGCCCCTGTGAGAGCAGAGGGGGGTCCCCCGGAGAGAAGGACCCTATTCTCCACCCCCACACTCAAGGCTGGGGATCCCTCGCCTGGCGTCTCAGTTTTGAGGCTTCTTTCCCTAGTTTCTAATCTGCAAGCGGTGGTGTCTCTCTCTGGTCTCCCGCTGTAGCCCGAAGAATGGAGACCCTCACCTCCTGCACCATTTTCCGCCCTGCCCCCCACCCCCCATTCCACCCAGGCGCTTCAGCCAGACGTGGGCCGCTTTCAGAGACTGCAGATGGCCTTGAGGTGCTAACCCAGAAACTAAATGCAACCAGAGGCTGCACTGCACGTCTGTCTGTGTGTGCGGGGCGGGGGTGGGGGTGCGTTCCTTTGCAGTAGCCAGCAAGCCAGTCTCTCCGCGGGTGGAGGATGAGAACCCAACGAACCGCCTGAGTCCAGAACGTGAAACCACTCAGGATAGGGATATGGAGTTACCGGCAGTTAGGCACCCAGGACTCCATGGGGGTCCTCAGCAGCAGCCACCCCAATGATCAGTAGATTTAAGAGTTAATCCTTTGGCTGCCTACTTTGCTGCAGCCGGGGAGGGGGGAGGGGAGGTAAAAAATGGTTAGCTTTTAGCTAGGCTGGACTGAAGGCAGTCTGGCTTCTCTGCCACACTTGGCTTCCATGCTGTTTCTTCATATTCCTGATCGCCTGCTCCATCCCTGATAAACCACCTTCAGGATCCGAACATCGCTCGTGTTCAATTGGGTTGCTCCTGTTAATGCGGAGTGTAAGACTTCTCAATACATTTCGGCTATCAGTGCCTTATCAGATCTTATCAGACCATTTTCTCAGGTTCAGTGGATTGTCTTTTAAAATAGTCATTTAATACTCAAAAAAGAAATGTTCATGAAATCCAATCTGGTGTTGTTTTTTGTTTGTTTTTTCATTTGTTGGTTCTGTCTTTTGCTGTTAAATCCTAGAAATCATTGCCTTTGTATGTTTTTTTTTTGGGGGGGTTGTTTGTTTGTTTTCAAGACAGGGTTTCTCTGTATTGCTTTGGAGCCTGTCCTGGAACTCGCTCTGTAGACCAGGTTGGCTTTGAACTCTGCCTCCTGAGTGCTGGGACTAAAGGCAAGTATTACTAATGCCCGGCTCTGTTTCTGAGTTTTCTTTTATTGTTTTTTGGGGGTTTTATTTTATGTTGAGCCAGGATCTCACTATGTAGCTCTGGTTGGCCTGGCACTCCATTTGTAGACAAGACTTCTCCAACCACCCCTGCCTCCTGAGTGCTGTAATTAAAGGTGTGTACCACCATGCCCAGCTCCTTTGTAGATTTTGAGACAAAGTCTCCTGTAGCCCAGGCTGGACTGGAGCTTGATGTGAAGCTAAGAATAATCTGGATCCTACTGTCTCTGCCATGCCTGACAGTCTTTTTTCTTTTCTGTTTTTAGTGCTGGGGATGGAGATGCCTGTGGGTGCTGGGCAGGTGCTTTACCACTGAACTATACCCTCGGATGCCCTGTTTTCTTCCAAGAATTGTAAAGGCTTGCTTGTAGATCTATCTGTGATCCACTTTAAGTGAATTTTGGATGTCATGTCAGGAACTGTCTTGTCATGCACACACACACAATGATTTGGCCATATATCCAAGAGTCTGTAGCTAAGGTCTCTGTTCTGCCCATTGGTCTATGTCTGCTTTTATGTAGTCACACATCTAGTAAATGAAGATTTCTAGTAAGGTGTTTTTCTTTGTGCTGTGGTTTGAACTCAGGGCCTCACACATCTAGGCGAGTACTCTACCACTGAGCTACATCTCAGCTCTGTATTAAGTTTGGAGGTGAAGAATCATGACCTGATCGAGGCAGTGGTACCACACCCCTTTAATCCCAGCACTCAGGAGGCAGAGGCAGGTGAATATCAGTGAGTTTGAAGTCAGCCTGGTCTACAGAACTGAGTTCCAGGACAGCCAGGGCTGTTACACAGAGAAACTCTGTCTTGAAAAACAAACAAAAAGCAAAGCAAAAAAAGGTGGGCCTGGTCAGAAAAGCAGAGAATACATGTGTCTGTCAATAGAGGGGATATGCGTACAGGAAATGGACTTCTCAGGGGCTAGAAGACAGGACAATGCTGAGACCACACCAAGCAGTGATGGCAGGTGGCAACCAGAACTAAGGACAAGCAGAGGTGTTGTTTTTACCTAAATTGTTCTTTTACCAATAAAGACTGGGGAGTCAGATATTGTGGTGAAGGCCTGCTAGATCAGAGAAGCCAAGAAACAACTAGCTGACCTTCCTTTTTGGCCTGAGGCCTAGCAAGAGATCATCCCTCCTTCTGTCCCCAACCAAAAAGACCCTTGAATCTCTAAGTCCCTCTCTGTTGTAGATTTGTTGTTGTTGTTTGTTTGTTTTGTTTTGTTTTGTTTTTCAAGACAGGGTTTCTCTGTGGCTTTGGAAGCTGTCCTAGAACTCGCTCTTGTAGACCAGGCTGGTCTCGAACTCACAGAGATCTGCCTGCTTCTGCCTCCTGTGTTCTGGAATTAAAGGTGTGTGCCCCCATGCCCGGTGGTAGAATATTATTTTAACTAGGCAAAAATGTGTTACTTTTGTCTATTCTGCCTTTGTTAATGGTGTAAAGATGTGTTGCATTTGTTTCTGCTGCTTTTGTTTAATTATATTAAGATGTGTTGCATTTGTTTCACCATGCCTGCCTAAGGCCCCTGATTGGTCTAATAAAAAGCTAAATGGCGGATAGCTAGGCAGGAGAGGGATAGGCAGGGCTGGCTGGCAGAGAGAATAAGTAGGAGGAGAAATCTAGGCAAAGGAGAGGAGGAGGATTGAATGAGAGGGAAAGAAAGGGACATGCCCAGGACCAGAAGCCAAGCAGCACCAGTCAGACAGACCTGGAAAGCAGTGAAAGTAAGATATACATAAAGAAAGGAAAGGTAAAAAGCCCTGAGGCAAAACATAGATGAAGACAAACAGGTTAAGTTATAAGCTCTTATAACTTATGGGACAAACATTAAGATTAGGTCAAACCTTCATCAATAATAAGTCTCTGTGTCATGATTTGGGAGCTGGTTGGTAACCTAAAGGAAAAAGCCTGGTGCACCTCCCTACTCCTTCCTGTGTGTCTCTCTTCCCATCAAGCCATCCTTTCTATGGCGAATTCTTGTCAACTGGTTGCTGGCTCCACCCCCTGACCCAAGGTTAATTTTATTAACACAGTCTTAGAGTTTCACAGTTTGATCAGATATTCAGGAACACAGAGCCCTGGAAACCATACTGATTGAGCCCTAAGGTAAAGTAACCATGGAAACAGGACAAACTGCACCTAACTATCTAAACTACTTCTCCCTTCCCCCTGTCTTCCAGTCTCCTTTTGTATCTCCTTTTATCAGAATCTGAGAGAAAGTGAGTGATGGAGTCTGGGAAATTAGGTAGCAGAGTCATAACTCGGCCATGTATCAGAGAGGTGTGGATAGAAGAGAGAGAAGTAACTGAGGCAAGTTTTGCCCTTTCCTCAATCAGCCCCCAAGCAGCTCTCTGTACCTGTTGGAACAAGAACAATTTCAGGATTCTACCTGACAAGATGCCACTGTCCTTTGTGATGTGAAGATGCTCAGGTACCTTGGCTGACAGTGGAGATATAAAGACTCAACAGCAACAGTATCCATCTCCCTGAAGCTCCAGCACTCTCCAGGGCCAGCCCAGATTTCTTCAGAGGATCCTGTAACCCAATGGCTACATTGCAAAGATAAATACCAACCACAACCCTTGTGTCAAGTGGGAGACGAAAATTAATATTCAGAGAGAATGTGGAACACAAAGCTATCAAGAAAAGTCATGCACGGGACTGGGGAGTGGCTCAGTCAGTAAAGTGCTTATCATGAAAACAAAAGACTTCAATCAGATGGCTCAACTCGTGTTAAAAGATGGGCTGGCAGCCTGTGCCTGTGATCTCACTGCCGGTGAAGGGAGGGGAGGTGGAGACAGGATGCCTCCCGGGGCTCGCTGGACAGCTAGTCTACAGGAACTGGCAAGTTCCAGCTTCAGTGAGAGAGCCTGTCTCAAAAAAAAAAAAAAAAAAAAAAAAAAAATAGATTGAGGAAGACACTCCTGGTTTTCACACTCACACATATGTTTTCCTCCCATGCACCACATAAAAAGACAAGTGTCCCCACAGCTTCCACGGTCCTTGTTTCTTATATGTCCCCACAGCTTCTACGGTCCTTGTTTCTTACGTGTTCTCATTTTGCTTCTTGGAGACAGTGCCTTATGTAATCCAACCTGGTTTCAAATTACAGTCCTCCTATCTCCGTCTCTCAAATGTTGGGATTACACACATGGGTCACGGTGTCCAGCAATCCTTATTTTTATGTCCAGAAGGGCATATTTATTTATACATTCCTCTGTTGTATTACTTATTTTTTTCTTATTTAGTTATTTATTTGTATTTTGAGACAGTCTTTCTCTGTATTGCTTCCGAGTCTATCCTGGCACTCGCTCTGGAGACCAGGCTGGCTTCGAACTCACAGAGATCCGCCTGCCTCTGCCTCCCGAGTGCTGGGATTAAAGGCGTGTGCCACCAACGCCTGGCATATTACTTATTTTTGTTTTGCTCTTAGCCAGCACATCTATTTACTTATCAGATTGGATAACTAGCTCTTTATGCTTGTAGAATTTGAATTTTCATGGCCAGTGAGATGGATTTATAATTCCAGACATGCATTCCCTCCTGTGGGGCAGGCTAGTTGGTTTCCTCCATAATAGTTACGTCACTATTGTACCACTGAGCACTTCTTGCCTATCAAGTTGTTATTACAGCGTGCAGAATCCAGCACTGGTAAGATCCAATTTTGCTCCAACACCGTCCATTGTTCTTAAAGCTAGCCAGCTAGCCAGCAGGGAAGAAGCTTCCAGGTCCATTCCAGATTTCCTCCTTTCTTTCTTTCTTTCTTTCTTTCTTTCTTTCTTTCTTTCTTTCTTTCTTTCTTTCTTGTTTTTGGTTTTTGGAGACAAGGTTTCTCTATGTAGCCCTGGCTATCTTGGAACTCACACTATAGACTAGGCTGGCCTTGAACTTAGAGCTCTGCTTTATGAGTTCTGGGAGTAAAGGCATATGCCACCATTGCCAGGCCCAGATTGATTTCTCTACATCATGCAACCAAAGTGTGTGGTGTCTTTTGTAATAGGATCTAGTGATGTTGTGATTGCTCACGTTCTTTTTTTTTTTTTTTTTTTCCTTCGAGACAGGGTTTCTCTGTGGCTTTGGAGGCTATCCTGGAACTAGCTCTTGTAGACCAAGCTGGCCTCAAACTCACAGAGATCTGCCTGCCTCTGCCTCCCGAGTGCTGGGATTAAAGGCATGCACCACCAACGCCCGGCTTGATTGCTCACATTCTTAACTTGCTTGATAACACTTTTTTTATGACCCGTTTCTTCTTCCTATGTCACATTCCTAGGTACTCCTAACATCACTTTGCAAGTAAGCACTTGCCTTTGACTCCTTGGCTCAGGTGCTACTTTTGGGAGGAAATCCAAACAATAGCATTTGATATCCAAAATTGTCCTAGGGAGAAGATGCCAGAACAGAATTATGGATTGTATCACACATCATCCATATGGCAGCTGAAATCCATTGCTGAGATAAATGGGATGCTAATGCCATTGCAGTGTGCGACCCTTGCCAGTAATAAAACCTATGGTGGACTGGTATGTGATACAGAGAGGCAACATCTATATAATTGCTCTAATATTTGAGTATAAGGGGTAACCAGTGATTATAAAAATTGTAGGAACCGGGCATTGATGGTGCACGCCTTTAATCCCAGCACTCGGGAGGCAGAGGCAGGTGGATCTCTGTGAGTTCGAGGCTAGCCTGGTCTACAGAGTGAGTGCCGGGACAGGCTCCAAATCTACACAGAGAAACCCAGTCTCGAAAAACCAAAAATAAATAAATAAATAAATAAATAAATAAATAAATAAATAAAATTGTAGAAAATAGGACATAGTATGGTGGTCTATTCCTGTAACCCCAGCACTTAGGAAGCAAGACGATCTTGGGTTGCATAGTGAGAACTTGTCTTTAAAAAACGCTTATGGAGGCCAGGTGGTAGTGTTTTAAGTCTTCAATCCCAGCACTCAGGAGGCAGGGCAGGCATCTGTCTCTTGAGTTCAAGGCCACTCTGGTCTACAGAGCAAGTTCCAGGACAGCCAGAGCTACACAGAGAAACCCTGTCTCAAAAAAAAGAAAGAAAGAAAGAAAGAAAGAAAGAGAAAGAAAGAAAGAAAGAAAGAAAGAAAGAAAGAAAGAAAGGAAAAACAACAACAAAAAAAGATTGTGGAATTATTTGGCTACTGTTAGATATCAAAACGTAGAAGGGAAAAAGACAAATTTCCTATTAACCAATCATAAACCTGGGGTAGAGCTAAAAGCTAGAGTTCTCTATGGCAAAACTGAAGGAAACACATCTCCTGCAACCTGTGGAAGCAGAATGTGCTGAAAATCAATCCTGCAATCTGATTTTGAAAGTATGAGACCCCAGCATTTCAGGGAGCTACTAATAGAAGGAGCAGGACTCTACACTGAGACCTGTTGTGGGCCATACATTCTGGTGCCTGAGAAGGCTTCTCCTAATCCTCAGAGCCAAAGAAGCAGTCCCTCCTCCTCGGTGGGAGATGCCTCACAAGATGACACTTGCTCTTTTCAAGCCCTGACCCTGGCTTTGGGATAGACCTAATTACTACGGTCAAGTCTTTCCATGGACCAGGAATGGAAGAACTCCCTAATATGTGTGAACATGGGGATTGTTCACCAGCAAGGCTGTAGGAGCTGACTCGAAGCCCAGCAGACATCAGAGGAGCATGCTCAGGTAGGGACCTTGTGGGTGCTGGGCTGCAGTCAGGAGGTGAAACACAAGGCTGAATAAGAGAGAGGTGATCGCCGGGCCTTGGTGGTACATGCCTTTAATCCCAGCACTCGGGGGGAGGGGGGCAGAGGCAGGCAGATCTCTGTGAGTTCAAGGCCAGCCTGGTCTACAGGGTGAGTTCCAAGAGAGCCAGGGCTACACAGAGAAACCCTGTCTCAAAAAAAGCAAATTAAAAAAAAAAAAAAAAGATAGGATAGGAGACTGGAGACAGGACTTTGTGTGGGGAGAGTGAGCAAATGGATGGATGAATTAGCAGAAGGTCCATGTGTCAGACATCAGTACCCACCAGTAAGAATTCTATGCAGAAGAGACATTGAGCAACCATGGGGACAAGACAGCTTGACCAGTAAATGCCATCTGCTATCTATCCGAGTGATCCATCCATGGGATTCTGAACAGCATCAGGTTGGACTGACTCACTTCATCAGAGAGAAGATGTGGCAATCAACACATGACTTCAGGGTCACCGGTTGCCCTTTCTTTCTTTCCTTCTTTCTTTCTTTCTTTCTTTCTTTCTTTCTTTCTTTCTTTCTTTCTTTCTTTCTTTCTTTCCTTTCTTCTTCTTCTTCTTCTTCTTCTTCTTCTTCTTCTTCTTCTTCTTCTTCTTCTTCTTCTTCTTCTTCTTCTTCTTCTTCTTCTTCTTCTTCTTCTTCTTCTTCTTCTTCTTCTTCTTCTTCTTCTTCTTCTTCGAGACAGCCCCAGATTGGCCTCAAATTTGCAATGTTGCTGAAAATGACTGTGAATTCTTGATCCCCCTGCCTCCATCTCCTGAGTGTAGTTAGCTTTCTTGTTCTTTGGGCTCACCAGCTTCCCAGTAATGACACAGAGACTTCCTATTGATTATGAAAGCTTGGCCTTAGCTTAGACTTGTTCCCAACTAGTTCTTAAAACTGAAATTAACCTGTTTCTATTAATCTATGTTTTGCCTCGTGTTTTTTTTTTTTTCCCTTTAACCTCCCTTCCATTCTGTATGCCCAGCTTCCTCAGCTTCTTGCTGGTGTCTCTTTTGTGCCCAGATTCATTTCTCTGAGTTCTCTCTCTCCCAGAAGTCCCGCATAACCATTCCTGCCTCCTCGCTATTGGCTGCTCAGCTTTTTATTAAACCAATCACAACAATACATCTTCACCCAGCGTACAAATACTCTGCAACACCTGAGTGCTGGGATTACAAACATACCACCACACTCAGCTCTTTAAACATTATTTGTTTGCTTTGTTTTTTTTGTGTGAGGGAGTGAGTGCAGACGCACACTGTCATGACAGAGATCAGAGGACAGCTCTTGTGTTGTGAGTCAGCTCTTTCCTGCTACCCTGTGGGATCCAGGAATCAGGCTTAGGCGGCAGGCTTACTCACAAACAACTCTTCCTGCTGAGTCACCTCAACACCCCCCCCCCCCACACACACACACGTTCACATATACATATACATGCACATATACATATAATTAGCCATTTGGAAAATATGAAGCAGTATCTCACTCTGTTTTGGTTTTGGTTTTGCTGTTGTTTTTGCTTTTTTGAGACAGGATTTCTCTGTGTATCCTGGCTGTCCTAAAACTAGCTCTGTAGGCCAGGCTGGCCTCAAACTCAGAGAACCACCTGCTTCTGCCTCTTCTCACTGTGTGTTTTTTGTTGTTGTTTTGTTTTGTTTGTTTGTTTGTTTGAGACAGGGTTTCTCTGTGGCTTTGGAGGCTGTCCTGGAACTAGCTCTTGAAGACCAGGCTGGTTAATGATTAACACTGAATAAGCCAAGATTAGAATTGAGACCAGGCTGGTCTCAAACTCACAGACATCCGCCTGTCTCTGCCTCTCAAGTGCTGGGATTAAAGGTGTACAATACCACTTCCTGGCAAAAACCCAACCAGAATCCTTTTTTTTTTTTTTTCCTGTTTTTTGATATTTTGAGGTAGCTCACTGTGGTTTTGATTCACCTTTTCCCACAACTAATGGTGCTAAATCTCTTCCCATGTGCATATTGGCCCTAAGTAGAAATCTGAAAAAATTCTGTTCAGTTCTTTTGACCATTTCTTAGTTGGGCTGTATTTTTTCTACAATTAATTTGTTTATATTTTTAAAAATTCATTTACTTTAGGTGTATGAGTGTTTTGCTTGCATGATTATGTACAGCCTGTATGTCTGGTGCCCACAGAGGCCAGAAAATGTCATCAGATCCCCTGGAGCTGGAGTTACTGGCGGTTGTGAGCCACCAAGTAGGTGATATAAATGGAATCTAGGTCTTCTAGAAGAGCAGCCAATTCTCTTAACTGCTGTTATCTCTCCAGTCCCTGCAGTTAATTTTTTTTTTTGCTTTTTTTTTTTTTTTTTTTGGTTTTATTTTTGAGACAGGGTTTCTCTGTGCAGCTTTAGAGCCTACCCTGGAACTTACTCTGGAGACCAGGCTGGCCTCAAACTCACAGAGAGCCGCCTGCCTCTGCCTCCCGAGTGCTGGGATTAAAGGCGTGTGCCACCAATGCCTGGCCCTGCAGTTAATTTTTATACTGATTTTTGATAATTAATTAAACATGCCTCAGAATTAAAATAATTTATCTAAAAGCTGTTAGGATTTTCTGCCTATATCGAGACATTGGCAAATACTAGGCTTATCTCTCCCTTCCTGAATGTCAGACTTCTTTGTTCTGCCTGTCCCTACACAGGGAAGCATTTCAGCAAGTGGATGTATACTACAGGCTACACTAGACAGACACTACCAGGTCATAGGGGTCCACTTCTAATCTTGGCTTATTCAGTGTTAATCATTAATACATGGCTACTTTCACCAATGCTCTTTCTGTGTATGAGGTGAATATGGGTTTTTATTCTTTGTTTCCATGGAAGATTACATTTGTGGATTTTTCTTTTTTTTAAGATTTTATTTGTTATGTATACAACATTCTGCTTCCATGTATATCTGCACATCAGAAGAGGGCACCAGATCTCATAACGGATGGTTGTGAGCCACCATTTGGTTGTTGGGAATTGAACTCAGGACCTCTGGAGGAACAGTCAGTGCTCTTAACCTCTGAGCCATCTCTCCAGCCCATTTGTGGATTTTTCTAATATCATCAAATTTTATTTCTTGGGAGTGTCCATTGGATTGGGTTGGGCAGAGGAAGGAATGAAAAATGAGGAAGAGGACAGCATTATTCTACTGTCTGTTCATCCGTCTGTCTGTCTGTCTGTCTGTCTGTCTGTCTGTCTATCATCTGTCTACCAAGATTGACTACTTCATTGGCATGAATCACCTTGCTCAATCTGTTTGGTTTTTGGTTTTTGGTTTTTGAGACAGTGTTACGATAAATCTTTCTGCCAAAAGCCGCCGAGCCTCACTGCCACCTGTACGCTTTACCCCAGCCGCAGGCCCGAGTTAGGGCCCAAATGAATACACAGAAACTTGTATTAGATTCAATGCTGCTTGGCCAATGACTAGGATTCTCATCTGTTAGTTCAGTCTTAACTATCATAACCTATATATTTTATAAGACTTATCTTATCCGACGCCTTATTGGCGTCCCTCCTTGCTGGTGGATCACATTGTGCTGCTGGAGCAGGAGCGGAGGGGAAAAAGGACCCTTCCTGTTTCTCCTTCGCTTAAATATGAGTCTCCTTGCTATGTCACTTCCTGCCTGGATCATCACTTCTCTACTACATTTCCCAGAATCCTCTTTGACTCCTAGTCCCGTCTAACTTGCTGTCTCATTGGCCAAACAGTATTTTATTTAACAATCAATAAGATAAACATACACAGTACATTCCCCATCAAAACAGGATTTCTCTGTATTGCTTTGGAGCCTATCCTGGCACTCACTCTGTAGACCAGGCTGGCCTCAAACTCACAGAGATCCACCTCCCTCTGCTTCTCAACTGCTGGGATTAAAGTCATGCGCCACCAATGCCCAGCTCGCCTTGTTCAATCTGGAGGCTTGTTAGACATGCACAAAATCCATGGAGCAGGCAGGTAAGCTGGGCTGTCCAGGGCAGGAGCTGATGTCACAGCCCATGGAAGAATTTCTTCTGCTCCAGGGGAAGTCTTTTCACTGGCAGAGCGAGGAACATCCAGAGCATTGGGGCTAATTCTCTTTACCTCAAGTCAGCTGGTTGTAGATGTTAACCTCATATGCCAGACTTCTTCCTAGCAAAGCTTGGAGGGGTGTTAGACTGGGTAACTGGGTACCAGAGCCAAGAGCACAGACACACCAAACTGATGACAGCATTCGGTGGGGCCTGCCTGATGTTTAATGTGAGAGCCAAAGTCACAGTTTAAGTTTTAAATGCCTAAGTGATCCATGAAACAAAAATGCCTCTGATCCGCAAGCCCCTTGCCCTACCACAGATAGTTCCTGAAATGGTGGAGGCTGTTGGTTATGGGAGATAACGAACCACATGTTTTCACTGCCCTAAACAAATTTGTTTGACCCATCTGCACCAATTGTACTTGATCACATTGTGGGTGGGAGGTTCACAGGCAGGGAATATGTCAAGATGTAGGCTGTAAGATGTATGCTTGCCCCTGATGGGAAATGCAATGAATTGTGGGTTTTCCTTCTTAAACCACTGCAAACTGTAATTCTGAGCTATTTGCCACGAACCTGGGTATGGACCTGGTCTGAGCCTGTCCACCTGCCCAGTATTAATTAAAGCTTGCTTCAAATTTGGCTTTAAAGTGTGGTAGTGGTCTTATTCTCACCTCTGGGATTAACAGCTTCTCTCAGGATTAGACTGAGGTTATGTGCTGTGGTAAGCAGTTCAGAGTCCTTTCATGAAATTGTATTAATAAAATACTACCAATGTATTCATTAAAATGTTTTATTAGCATATAGTAATTATGTGTAATAACGGGCTTAGCATGACATTTTCATGCATAATGTATTTTCCATTCAAGTACTGACGCTTATGAAAGAGTCAAGTCTGCTTAGCCTCTAAGATCAGTGTGCATTCAGGGTGGTGTGGGCATGGACTACTGGAGTGGACCCCATGGCGACTGTTGCTGCTCGTCAAATCCCAACATTTCAACTTGGAGCATCACAATTCCCCAGCACCTTTTTTACTTTCAGTGTGTGTGTGTGTGTGTGTGTGTGTTTTCCTCAAGATTTCTCTGTGAGCCAGGTGGTGGTGGAGCACACCTTTAATCCCAGCACTCGGGGAGGCAGAGGCAGAGGCAGAGGCAGGAAGATTTCTGTGAATTCATGACCAGCCTAGTCTACAATAGCTAGTTCTAGGACAGTCTCCAAAGCAACAGAGAAACCCTGCTTCGAACTCCCCCACCACCTAAAAAAGATTTCTCTGTGTAGCTGTTCTGGAACTCACTCTGTAGACCAGGCTGACCTCCAACTCACTGAGATCCACCTGCCTCTGCTTCCCAATAGCTGTGATTAAAGGCGTGCGCCACCATGCCCTGCCCTGATACAAAAGGAGTCTTGTGGCCCTGCCCTTAACATATGACTGGTGCCTATTAATTTGTCAGATCAATGCTAACTCCCTCAAGCCCTGATCTCAAGCCACACCCCAGCTCACTTTCCCCCTTTCTCTCATTTAATCCTACGTGCAAGCATAGAGTATCAGAGGTGTTTCTTTCTTCAGTGAGCTCACACAGGCAGCCTCCGCGATTCACATCAGATCTTATCAGTCCCCTCCACACATCCCAGTCCACACATCCATCCTCTTTGGGACCTGAACCCTACCTAAGCCAAGCAGTCTCCAGCAGATTTTATTACATGTGTCTTTGATTGTTTGTTTGTTTGTTTGTTTGTTTTTTAAGACAGGGTCTTCCTGTCTAACAGCCCTGGCTGTCCTATAACTCACTATGTAGACCAGGCTGGCCTCAAATCACTGAGATCCGCCTGCCTCTGCCTCCCAGGTGGTGGGATCAAAGGTGTGCGCCATGACCACCCGGCTTCATAATGTTTCAATCATATTCTCCCACTGTTTTCTCCTAGGGTCCCTTCCCTTCTCACTGATCTGATGGGGGAGGTCCTTCTGTGTATATGTCTCTCTTATTGGTTAATGGATAAAACACTGTTGGCCAATAGGGAAGCAAGATGGGAGACTTCCCTTCTCCCTGATCCTCTGTCTCTTTCCACTGGTACCTCTTCTCTCTTCTACTTTCAGTGTCTGTGTGTGTGTGTGTGTGTGTGTGTGTGTGTGTGTGTGTGTGTTGAGAGAGAGAGAGAGAGAGAGAGAGAGAGAGAGAGGGAGAGGGAGAGGGAGAGGGAGGGAGAGCGCTGGTGAGCTTCATGAAGGCTGCTCTCAGAGGCGTGGGCAAGACTTGTGCACCTTATCAGTGGAGACAGCACTGAAGAAAACGTCTCCCCCATCCGACCAACCCTTGACCGTACACACACTGTATATAAACCCTCTGGGAGTATAGGATCCCATGAGCCACTCCCACTTCCCTGACAGGATGTTGGCACTCTCAGTGGTGTGCAGATCTTGTGCAGGTCACCTCAGCTGCCATGAGACAGTCACGCCACGCCTGGGAGTCAGTGCTCCACACTGCCCACCCACCTCCGGCTTTTTGTGTTCATTTTTTTGCAGGGGTGGGGCATTCTCACTATGTACCCTTGGCTGGAGATCTGCCTACCTCTGCTTCCTAAGTGCTGAGATTAAATGCATGCACTTACTTAGGGTTTCTAGTGCTGTGAAGAGACACCATGACCACAGCAACTCTTACAAAGGAAACATTTAATTGTGGCTGGCTTATAATTTTAGAGGTTTAGTCCATTATCTTCATGGCAGGAAGCATGTCTGTGTACAGGCGGACATGGTGCTGGAGAAGGTGCTGAGAGCTCTACATCTGGATCCTCAGGCAGCAGGAAGAGACCCTGAACCACTGGCCTGGCCTAAGCATCTGAGACCATAAAGCCTACCCCCAGGGACACACTTACACCAACAAGCCCACACCTCCTAAAAGTTCTATTCCCTATGAGCCCATAGGGGCCATTTTCTTTCAATCCACCACAACCATCGTGCCTGGCTTTTGTGTAACTCACTTATTTGGTTTTGTTTGTTTGCTCGTTTTCTGTTTTTTGTTTGTTTGTTTTTTGAGACAGGGTTTTTCTGTGTATTCCTGGCTGTCCTGGAACTTTCTCTGTAGACCAGGTTGGCCTCAAACTCACAGATATCTGCTTGTTTTCTGCCTCCTGAGTGCTGGGATTAAAGGCAAGCACCACCACTGCCCAGCTGTTTGTTTTGAGACATGTTGTATTGGTAACTTTTCTATTGCTGAAACACAAACAAGACAGAGGCAACTTATAAAAGAAAGCATTTACAGTTTCAGAAGGTCAGAGCCCAAGATGGCAGAAACAAGGCATGGCAGCAGCGACAGCTGAGGGCTCACATCTTGAGACACACAAGTTAGGGAGAGAGACGCTGGGATCGGTGCCTGTCTTTTGAAGCCTCACAGCCTACCCCAGCGACACACCTCTTCCAACAAGGCCTCACCCCTAATTCTCTCCAAACAGTGCTGCAACTAGGGACCAAGTATTCAAACATACAAACCCGTGGAAGTCATTCTCATTCAAACACACGTTATCCATCACTCTCTTATTTTCTTTCTGTGTCCCCACCTACAAAGAAATTCACATTCAAATAGCCAAAGTGCTTTTCTGTCCTTTTGCTTCAACTTTCTTCAGTTCCTCATCTATAAAACCGGTTTTCTACTGGGAGGTGGTGGCACACATCTTTAATCCCAACTTTGAGAAATAGGCAGGTGGATCTCAGTGAGTTCAAGGCCAGCCTAGTCTACAGAGTGAGTTCCAGAGCTGATACACTACACAGAGAAACCCTGTCTTGAAAAACAAAACAAAAAACAAACAAACAAACAAAAACTTCGCTTCCTTTGTGCTGCCTGCCTCAACACTGATTCTGTGTTACGGGATGAGGTATTGCCTGATGCTGGAACAGAAAACAAAGACAATTGTGATCATTAAATTGACATCGATCAATTACAGTCTTGTAACTTTATCTTCAATTTTATTGCTCAGCTCGTCCTTATCTCAGCCACCAAGAACTGCCAGTGTCTATTTTTCTGTCTTGTAGAGGACAACCCTGAGTTTGGTCTTCACTCGCCATCACTTTTTTAGGGGGAGCAGGTTTTTCACTGACCTAGAACTTGCTGGGAAGCCTAGGCTGGCAGCCCATCAAGCCCCAGGAATCTGCCTGTCCATGTCTCACCACAACAGGATTACAGACACAAACCACCATTCCCAGCTTTTTGTTTGTTTGTTTTGGGGGGGGGGTTTCGAGACAGGGTTTCTCTGTGGCTTTGGAGGCTGTCCTAGAACTAGCTCTTGTAGACCAGGCTGGTCTCGAACTCACAGAGATCCTACTGCTTCTGCCTCCTGAGTGCTGGCACTAAAGGCGTGTACCACCACCACCTGGCTGCTTTTTTTTATTATTATTTTATTTTTTAGAACTTGGGTTCTGGGGCTTGAACTCATGTCTTCATGCTTGCAAGACAAACATGTTCCCAATTGGTCCATTGTTCTATGTCACCATTACTTTGCAGCACATTCTACAAACACCAATTGAGCACTCCTTATGTGTGGTGGCCTGTGCCAATCATACAATCTTAACAGAGGAAGCAAGGAGTGGACAATGCAGGACCGTGAAACTCCACACTAGAGTGGGGAGGCAAACACTGACCTAGCTACACCTATTGACCTATTGACGTTGACAGGAAGTGACAAGCTTCATTTCCGGCCAGAAGGTCCCAGAAGGCCAGGGAGTGGATGGGTGTTGGCAGTGATCAGCTGGAGTGTGTGGGAGTCGTACACCACTTGGGTGGTGGGCCAGTCACTTGAGAAAGGACACTGTAGAAGGCCGGGTTATGAACACGCAGAGGAAAGATGAACTTAGGGGAGTGT
Organism: Cricetulus griseus; assembly: GCF_003668045.3. Lineage (NCBI taxonomy): Eukaryota > Metazoa > Chordata > Mammalia > Rodentia > Cricetidae > Cricetulus > Cricetulus griseus. The sequence goes on from NC_048600.1 coordinate 115,724,848, forward strand.
CAGGGGGGAAGTGAGGAGAGGAAGAAGAGAAAGCTAAGAAGATGAAGATGAAAACATGCGGGGGGAGGGGGCACTGAGCAGACATTCCCAAGAGGCGAGCGCCCGCCTATGCCAAATGCTACAAAGAATGGGGGCTGGAGAGTGTGTGTGCAGGACCTGGTGGTAAAGAGGTTATACCTGGTGTGAGGAGATAGGAGTGAAGCCGGTGACTTCATCAGAAGAAGCACCAAAGACCAGAGTGAGCAAGCTCAGTGTTCCTTTCTGAGGTGCTGAGCTGTGACTGGAGAGCAGAACGTTGTTTCCTTGTGATAGACTGGACCTTCTTTATAGGATTCGGGAAAAGAGGGTCAGTAAACAGCCTGAGCCCCTTGGAGGTCAGGTGGTGTAATTACAGAGGGGGTTTTCCTGACTGGGGGAGGGGAGAGCGTTTATTCACATCAATATCTCCAGGATACAATATTGAGAGCCCCTCTCAATTTAACATCCTTGAATTTGATTTCTCATTCAGTTTATTAACCTTATGAATTTTTAAAAAATCAGTTTTTTGTTGTTGTTTGGTTGGTTTTTTGAGACAGGGTCTCTCTCTATTGCCCTGGCTATCCTGAAACTCACCACGATGACCAGGCTGTCCTGGAACTCACAGATACTCACCTGCCTGCCTCCCAAGGGCTGGGATTATAACTGTGTGCCATTACACTCAGAAATAGTTTTCTTACTTCTGGGATTAACCAGATAGTGAGTCCCATCCTGACTCTCTTTCCTGTCTGGGGCTACAGAATTCACTAGCCCCTGGGTCTTTCATTTCGTCTGTGTGGGAATAGGTTGGAGAGCATCTCCGGGTGTTGTCATAGTTGGTAGGGGCCATGGCCTCCAGCAGGGAAGAGCCTTGGGTGAGTGGGCACCCTGAGGGTCCCCAAAGGCCAGGCTCTGCTGGGCAAAGGAGGAGGAAGGTGAAGGTGTCTATCCCTGGCAGGTCCTGGTAGTCCTTTGTTTTTTGAGACGGTTTCTCTGTGTACATCTGGCTGTCCTGGAACTCACTCTGTAGACCAGGCTGACCTCTAACTCCCAGAGATCTGCCTGCCTCTGTCTTCCGAATGCTGGAATTAAAGATACGCGTGTGCCCCCACCGCCCAGCTCTGGTAGTCCTTGACAGCTGTTCTCTGGGCCTCCTATCTGAGATGGCAAAGGGACTGTGGAGCCACCAGGCTGTTGAGCTGTCCTCAGTGGTTCTTCAGAGGGACTGTGGAGCCACCAGGCTGTTGAGCCGTCCTCAGTGGTTCTTCACTACCTCAGCAAGTTGTTTATGTCTCTGCTGAAGCACACGAGGGAATCCCTGTTCTCTCTTGGGGATTGTCATCAAAATGTTGCAGGACTCTGTGCCCAGGAGTTTCCCAGGGGCTCTCTCTGGGTTTTCTGTTGGTTTACCCTGGTCTCCCAAGCCCCAAGATTCCAGACCCTGGCTTGGGTTTTGTGCTTTTGTATTCCTGTTTGTCACTCCTACCACAGATCAACAGGAGTAAAGTAAATGTTTGCAGACTGACATGTGGGCAGATAAAGAAACTAACTCCCTGTTTCACCAAGTGGGAGCTAGGCAAGCCCATTTCCAGAGCATAAGCTGAGGCAAGACTGGATGCCTTTCCCCTACTTCTGCCAAGCGACTGTCAGACTCAGCATTTTGCCTCTGAAACAGAACACCTCAAGTCTGGTAGCCGACAGCACTGGGACCTGAAAGAGACCCCCCCCCACCCATCAGTGCTCTCCTCCCTACTCAGGGCTCCCCAGCTTCTCTGGTTAGGAACCAGCAATTGCACCAACCAGGGAAGGCAGAGGCCTCAGTCCTCAGTCCTGATTGGCTGCCCTACGGCCTGTTCAAAAACAAACCAAGGGAAGGGAGTTTGGACCTGGAGGCCTCCTTTACTTTCTGCCCTTGGAGAGACAGCTGCTGAGTCTGATCCCAATTGGTTTGGTCTCTTCTTCACTCATGCAGGGAGACTGAGGCACACAGAAGGGATGGGGTCCTGAGGTTTCCTCTGTGAGAGCTTTCCAGAACTCAGCCCACCAGCCTCGACTGAGATGGGCACAGCTCAAGGCTCCAGGTTGAAACACTCTGAAAAGGAGGAACCTCCTGGGCTTAGGACCTTAAGATCCAGTTTTTGCTGCCCCCTTCCCACCATCAGCAAGGTCTGAGGGTGTTTCCACCTCCCTGTGCTGGGAGTGTCAGGGCTGGCAACCAGGAGACCCTGGCACCAACTGAGGCTTTCTCCTAATGACACTCCTGCTCTCCACCAAGCTCCTCCACGCCAAGGGCCTCCTGGGCTCTGACCTTCTACCTCACAACCTCCTGAACTTGAACCTTCAGAGACCTCTGGAAACTCAGTAAAGTCACACAGCTGGTGGGAAGCCAAGCTGGCTCAAAGCCAGTCTCTTAACCATACTCCCCTAGACACACACATGGCATGGGGCACACCCATAGGCATGGGCCCTGTGACAGACTCCTGCCATCAGCTGTCAGATGGAGGGCCCCAAACATCTGGCACAGCAGATAGGAGGACCAGGAGGGGCCACAGCTGTTCCGAAGGGAGGGGCTACCCCTTGTGTCAGGGTGTGGCCCCTTTCTAGGAGAGCTCTGTTTTTCTCACTAGGATAGGAAGGGAGAGAATTTTCTCAGCAAGGAAGGGGTCCCTGTGGGCTGGGAGGGGGAGGCCTGGACAGATAGAGGTGGGATTAGCCACAGACAGGGAACTTAGGGGACTCCAGGGAGGGGCAGGGACAAGATACAGGAGGCTGGCCACACAAGCCCTCAGGTGTCCAGCAGCTGTCTTTCCCACAGATGTTCACTAGGACATGGGATGTACCAGATACACCTCCCTTTGCCAGCTTCCAAGGACCAATCACCAGTGATGTCAACAACACTGTGTGTGTGTGTGTGTGTGTGTGTGTGTGTGTGTGTGTGTGTGTGTGTGAGACTGACTTTCAATGGCAAGGGAGTTTAAGTTTGTTTTTTTGAGACAGGGTCTCACTATATAACCTTGGCTGTCCTGGAACTTGCTTTGTAGACCAGGATGACCTTGAACTGGCAGAGATCCACCTTCCTTTGCCCACAGAGTGCTGGGATTAGGTGTACACTACTACACCTGCCTTACTGGGTTTTGTTTTTGTTTTTTTCTGTCCTTTAAGACAAAGTCTCCTGTATTGTCCGCTGGCTTCCAAATTCTCTAATTGCCAAGAAAGAAGATGAACTTCTGACCCTCCTGTGTGGGCCACCACACCAGTGCAGGGGGGTTGGAACCCAGGGTGTGGTGCATGCTACACCTCCAGCCACCCTTAAAAACGCTGTATTTATTACTGTGTGTGCTCATGTCACAGCACACATGTAGAGGCCAAAGGAACACCCTATGGAGAAGGTGTGATGAAATTTAGGTATAGACTTGGCAGCAGGGGTCTTTCTGAGTCATTTCTTCAGTTCCCTAGTCACCTTTTGGTTTTAAATAACCTGCACAGCAGGCGGTACGGAGCCCACCCCCCTTCACCATGACGTCCTGTCATACTGCAAGAGTTGTCCCCTGGAGGTCAGAGTGTCCCCTTTGACAGCTCTCTCTGTCCTGAACTACAACCTCCCTAATGAAGGATTTGGGGGGGGCGGGCGGGGGCAGCGAGACAAGTCTGGGCCAGGGGGAATCCAGTGCCTGCTCCTGCCACACCTATTGTCACTCCCACTGCGTCCTGGGAGGATAGGTGACACCAACAGGCCTGAGGACCTAGAAAAGGGCGAAGAACACTGGCACTAAGTCGCAAGGTTGCAGAACAGAGCTTAGCTGAAAGCGAACCCAGAGGAAGCAAAGTTCAGAGATGGGAGGAAGAATTGAAGTTACTGCTGAGGTTTAAGCTGGCGGGGCGGAGTGGCGGGGAGTATAGGGTCAGTGGACGTCTGATGCCTACAGGGGGACGGAGAGGATGGGGACTGGCTTCCTCGAAGCGATGCTCACCAGCAGGTTACCAGGTTACAGGCCCCGCAGCATTCCACCGCTTCATCCTCGCCCCGCCCCCGTAGGCGTCCTCACCTGCGGGTTCTGGCAGACGTGGGCTGCCCTACAGCAGACCTTGTGCTCAGACCCCGCCAAGTGAGCACTCGGAACCGGTGCCAACAGCCCAGACCGTGTTCCCGCCCCGCCCCTCCCAGCCGGTGTTCCAGGTCACGATCAGTGAAGCCAGCAGAGGTTTCTGCTCCGCTGCAGCCCCGCCCCAGCCTGTCTCAGGCGCCTGTTCCCCTTGAGTGTCCTACCAACCAAGAGCAACTATCTGGAGGGCTCTCCCGCCCTGTCCACAGCACAGGCTTCAGCACGCTGCTTCCTGTGGGCCAGTGCAGTTCCAGGTGAACAACTGGACCCGAGGAAGTTACTGCGCCTCTCTGTGCCCAGGGTTTTTCAAGCATTGGGCATATTGGGTTCAAGAACAACAGCAACTAACTCACCGCAAGGCCCTGCACACAGTAGGTGCCAAACGGTTATACGAAAGGACAGAAACTGCTTCTTGACCTGCCCCTTATCTGCCCAAAGCCCTTGGGGACAATCATTTTGGTCCTTACTGCTCTGGTCTGAGGCTGGGGCTGCCCTTGGGTGTTTTATTCAAACTAGGTTTCTTAGAAGCCAAGGTAATGAAAGTTACCTGATGAGTTAGATCATTCTCTCTTGTCCGAAACGGAAAACACAATCTGTCCATGTGGAGTTCACATCTTGTCCAAGGCTTACGTCCAGGAAGGATGTAGTTCATGGATTCCATCTGACCTCTCACCCACTGATTTGTCTGAAGGCTACTGAGTCTGATCCAGTTAGAGGCTACTGACTTGGCATAAGTGAGAACATGAAATGGAATTTCCCAGGTTTGCAGGTCATCTTCCCCTGGTTTGAATTTGTCCCTGGGTAGAGCTAGGAGAGCAGAGCCTGCCTGTGAAGTGGAGAACGCCCAAGGGCTTTGCAGTCACCAGCCATTTGAATTTTGGCTCCAATTGCCAACTGTATGGCCTTAAGCAAGTTCCTCAGGTCCCTGTGGATACAAATTAGCCTCTGAATCCACATCCCTACTAGTTATATAGGACTAAGAATGGCTCTGGACTGAGGTTCTCAGCCTGGGGTCATGACCCTCCCTAGGGGTCAAATGACCCTTTCATAGAATCATCTAAGACCATCCAAAAACACATTTACATTAAGATTCATAACAGTAGCATATTCACAGTTATAAAGTAGCAAAATTACTGTTGTAAAGTAGCAACGAAAACATGAGGGTCACAGCATTAGGAAGGTTGAGAATACTCTTGACCATAATTTCTGGCAGTCAATCATTATTCAATAAAATTCAGAACTTTTCTTTTTATTACTCCCCAACCCCAGACAGCGTTTCTCTGCAGCTTTGGAGCCTATCCTGGAACCTACTCTGTAGACCAGGCTGGCTCTGAACTCAAAGATCTACCTGTCTCTGCCTCCTAAGTGCTGGGATTAAGGGCGAGTGTCATCATCACCCAGCCAGAACTTTTCTTTTTTGAGAGTCTCACTGCCCTCCAGCCTGGCTGATGTCCTTGACCACCCTCCTACCTGAGCCTCCCGAATAGTTGGGACTACCTTTTGCTGGCACTGAAGACCCAGTGATAGAAAAAACCCCAAAAGACCTGCACTCATGGGACTTACTGTTTTGCTTTCTGTGTATATGTATAGTATGTAGTAGTGTATGAGTGTGTGTGTGTACATGTAGTGTGAGCATGTAGTGTGTGTGTGAGTAGCAGATATGTGCAGTGTGTGTATGTAGTGTGTGTGCAGTGTGTGTGTTCAGTGTGTGTGTAGGTCAGACAATGATACGTTTTCTCAATTGCTCTCCACCTTATCATTTTTCCTTAAGTGAGTTTTTTGACACAGGTGCTCACTAGGTAGCTCTGCTGGTCCAGAACTCAAAGATCCTCCCATTCTGCTTCCCAAATCCTGGGATTACTCACTGAGCCATCCTGTCAGCCCCTTCATCTTATATTTGTGAAGGCTCTCTCATTGAACCAATACTCACCAGTTGGCTGGACTTGTGGGCCAGCAAGTTCAGAGGGTCCCCTGCCTGGGTATGCCGATGACCTGTACTCAGGTCCTCATGCTTGTGTGGCAGGTGCCTCACTCTGAGCCAGGCCCTAGCTTCTGTTTTATGTGGCAAAGATAATAATAAACAAGTTATTCATTCAACAAGAGATGACCCACTTGGTAAGACACCTTAGTGGGTATAGTGGGGCCTTAGTGATGGGACTCGGGCTGAGTGGCTTGATGCCCTCTCAAAGCTATTCCCTCCTCTTGCTATGTGGTAGAACCCTGGACACAGACTTCCAAGAATGAGACTACATCACCCAGACCTCCTTCAAGCTAACTGCAGCCATGTAACTAAATCCCGATCTTAGAACATGTCCTTAAGAAGAGGGCTCACCTAGTGAGAGATCACTGACTCCAGTGAGCATGAGACTGAACTGGACTCCTGATTACAGGTGACAATGATGGGGCTGGAGCAATATATGAGGCCACTGACAGTGGGTCCAAGATCTAACCCTAATGCACAAACTGACTTAGTGGAGCCCATTCTGTATGGAGAGACACCTTGCTCAGCCTAGGCATGGGGGAAGGGGAAGGGCCTTGGTCCTGCCTCAACGAGATGATGGGACAGACTTAGTAGACTTCCTAGGGGAGGCCTTATCCTCTCTAAGGAGCAGACAGGAGGAGGGAGGGGAGTAGGGGGAGTGGGAAGAAAGGAGGGAGGAGAACTGGGATTGGAATGCAATAAATAAATAAATAAATAAATAAATAAATAAATCTAAAACAAACAAACGCAGGGCTTACATTTGTCTTTCCTTCTATTGGCAGGCATGCAGAGGTGACAGCTGAAGCTCAAGCAACCATACTGGACCAAAAGGGAAAAATTACTTGCTAAAGATGATGAGGGACAGAAGGACCTGCAGAGCTCCATTGCATTCTGGGACCTCCTACCTCCAGGCTTCTCTATCAGAGAGATAGATACACTTCTATCTTGTTTAAGCCACAAAGATTTTGGGGTTTTGCTTATGTACAATCCATCTTTATTTTCCTTGTTACTGCCACAGAGGGGCACAGAATTATGTCCAGCTGAGAGGCTACAGGAGGGTTAACACTGAACTAAGCTAAAGCCTGATGGTGAATAGGAGTCAGCCTCACACACAGGAGCAGTGTCATGACTGACATTCATTTTTCCTTCTACTCCTCTCCCTCCTCCTCCTCCTCCTCCTCCTTCTTCATAAGGTTTCTCTGTGTAGCCTTGACTATTTGGAACTCATTCTGTAGACCGGGCTGGCCTCAGGATCTGCCTGCTTCTGCCTCCCAAGCACTGGGATTAAAGGTGTATGCCACACCACCTAGCCTGACGGATGTTTCTAAAAGGTCACTCTGACCGGTTTGTGACAGCTGTGCTATTGGATGGAGCCAGGGGAAGTATGAGGTCACATGGGAGACTCCTGGACTGATTGGAAATATGAGAGCCTGGGGAGACCCGTGCAATAAAGAAGCAAGGTAGAATGGGCTGAGGTGGGATTTAGGAGTAAGGAGAGGAAAATAATCAAAGAAACAGCTGTTTGGGGTGGGGTGATGAGGGAGGAAAGTGAAGGGGGCCCAGGGTGTCTCCTTGCTTGTTTAAGAAATGATTAGAAGCAAGGCAGTTGTGACACACGCCTTTAATCCCAACACTTGGGAGGCAGAGACAGGTGGATCTCTGAGTTCAAGGTCAGTTTGGTCTACAGAGTGAGTTCCAGGTCTGCCAGGGCTACACAGAGAAACCCTGTCTTGAAAAACAAACAAACAAATAAAAAGTAATTATTAGAGCCAGGCATTGGTGACTCGTGCCTTTAATTCCAGCACTTGGGAGGCAGAGGCAGGTGGATCTCTGTGAGTTCGAGGCCAGCCTGGTCTACAGAGCAAGTTCCAGGATAGCCTCCAAAGCCACACAGAGAAACCCTGTTACGAAAAACCAAAAAAAAAAAGAAGAAATTGTTAGGACAAATAATACTGTCACTATGCCATTCATATGACCTTTCTCAAACACTGTTGTCTCTACTACACTTTGGCAGTGTGACTAGAGAGCCAGTTTTGCCCAGATCCCATTCAAATCCACAAACACAAGGACCGTGAAACCAGGTGTCCCAGTGACTGTGAAATCTGGAGTCCCAGTGCCTGGGAAGCTGAGGAAAGAGAACCGAGAGCATGAAGCTATGGGGTAAGACCTTGTCTCAAAAAACAGTAACATACCAGCCAAGCTGGGACAGAGCGAAGAGCCTGAAAGCAGTGGTCTTTGTCTTTGGGGTTCATGGACTGTGGAGGAGGGTCAGTCATGGAAGACCTGCCATAGTAGAGAGGGGTGTGAGAAAACCTAGCACCTCTGGGCTGAGGCCCTCCTGCTCCCCGCAATCCCAGGAGCACACATGTACATACTTGAAGGTCACAGCTTCAGTTCATTGGGTTGGGACTGGGGATGAAGGGTGGCTCAGGACAAGCAAAGGGATGTGAAAAGCCCAGAAATTGAGGAAACAAAGACTATATTCACAGATGGACATATATCCAATGAAGAACACAGGAGGGGGGTCTGGGGCTCCTCAAGCAGACCCTGTGTTTTAGGAGACTCCTTCCTGAACCGGCCAAGCTCTCTCTGTCCTCTTGGGCAAGCAGGAGCACCACCCCCACCTCTCTGGACCCTGAAGAGCAGCCCCGCTTGTGTAGTTTCTAAAAGGAGGCCTAGAACCAGCTTTCCTCACAGACCTGGCTCTGCTATCCCAGCTAGGAGAATCTCCTCTTTCCTCTCAGTCCCAAGGCCCAGCTAAGGTGCTGATCAGGAAGATGGGGGCACCCAGAGCACTGAAGAAATAGAAAGAATGGCCTTTCTAGTCCCCGTGCCACCTCCCACTGCCCACCATGCTCCCCGGGGAGTTCGGGGCCATGACTGCATGTGCAACCCGCATCCTACTCTGAGTCCTCCCTGTGACTGCCCTTCTTCTCCTGCCTTCCCCCGCCCCGATTCCTAGCTCTCTTCCTAAAGAACGTCTTCAAGGCTCAGCTCACATTACTTCCTGGGGAACAAGTAAGACTTCCCAGGTATTGTCTCCTCCGTTGTACGCTCTCTTTTTTTAAATGTGCATTGGTGTTTTGCCATGAGTGTCTGGTCCCCTGGAACTGGATTTACAGACAATTGTGAGCTTCCAGGGTCCCCATGGAAGAGCAGTCAGTGCTCTTAACCACTGAGCCATCTCTTCAGGCCCCTCAGTCCCCCACTCATTTTTTTATATTTTTATTTTATTTATTATTATTATTATCATTATTATTATTATTTATTTATTTATTTTTGGTTTTTCGAGACATGGTTTCTCTGTGTAGCTTTGGAGCCTATCCTGGCACTCGCGCTGGAGACCAGGCTGGCCTCGAACTCACAGAGATCCACCTGCCTCTGCCTCCCGAGTGCTGGGATTAAAGGCCTGTGCCACCAACGCCCGGCTTCATTTTTTTATTTTATATGTACTCCCCAATTCAATCTGGACTGCTACAAAGACAGGCAGGAAGCACCGGGAACATTTTCTTTGGCATCCTAGTGCAAACCAGAAGAACTGTTGAAGGTCTGTCAGTGGATGGGAGCCCTCCACTCTTTACCACACTCTTGCCACCACGCTCTGTTTATTGTGAGTTGCTATCCTCTACCCCATTAGATATGAGTTCCTAAGAATGGATATTCTGAGGACCCAGCTCAAGCAACCACCCACCCAGGAGACAGACATTCCAGCCTCAGAGACCCTTGTCCTTAACTCAGCTTCACCCCACATCCAAAGGGGACTATGCTTTCAAACTCCCATCCATCCATCACACCGTTTGGTTCCAAAGGTCCACAGAGGAAAGGGATGACCAGAGAGAGGATGTGGTCACACAGCAAAGTGGCAGAACTTCCTGCCTCAGCAGTTTCTAGAATCTGGGCTGTGGGAGACTTCCCGTGAATGAAGGATGATGGGAATCTGGGTACCTTGTCTATGGGGGAAGTAATATCTTTCATAGAAAATCAGCGGCTCTCCCAGGCCACCTTGGGCACTTCTTGCTCCTATTGCACTACAGCCCTGGCTCCAGCTTTCGTACGCTGCTTTGCTGGGACACTTGCTTACTTTGCCTGCCATTTCAAACCCTGATCTTCTTTGCCCTAAACTTGGGCCTTCACTCGTTCTTCTGTCCCCATTCAGCAGCTGAGGTGGTCCTTCCTACGCAGCAAGACTTGGCTGAGGACTTGCGACAGCAGGGATGGAAAACGGGACATGAGATTACTAATGGACTCCATTCCCAATGGTCACAGCCCCATGCGAATACTCCACACCTCTTCTTCACCCCACCACAAGGTACAGGTCACCTAACTGCCTTGAAGCCCCAGCCCTGTCTGGTCAAGCAGCCAGGGAGGTCTGGGCTAGGAGGCTTCCAGTAAGAGAGTAACAGTGGGCTGAAGAATGTGGTACAGTTGGTAGAGGTACTTGTCTAACATTCCCAAAGTCCTGGGTTTGATCCTCGGCACTGTATAAAGGGGGCATGGTATTGCACACCTACCGTTAGTTCAGAACTGAGAAGCAGAAGTTCAAGGTTACCCTTGGCTTCATAGCAAGTTTAAGACAAGCTTGAACTTGGTAAAATCTTGTATTTAACAAACAAACAAACAAATTTGAGACTGGGTCTCTCTACAAATCACTGTCTAGCCTGAAATTCAGTATGTAGACTAGGCCAGCCTTGAACTCATAGAAATCCATCTGCCTCTGCTTCTCAAGTGCTGGCTTTAAAGGCATGTGCCACCACACCCAGGAAAAAACAAGTAAAAAATAAAAAGAAGAAAGGAGGGAGGGGTGCAAACAAAAGCTGGGCAGCGCTGCTGCTCACCCCGCTGGCTTCATGAACTCACAGAGACTTGGTGCCCAGCATGGAGAAGTACTGTCCCCTCCCTGGTCATTTTGCTTACAGGAAGCCACATAACATCTCTGTCAATTTAGGTACTTCCTCTGCGTGGAGGACTTGAGAAAATTGAACATGACTCCAGCTGAACCCCCAGCACAGCCTCTGCAGCAAAGGCCTTCTACTCCAGAGGATTCTGCCCTGAACCACCATCCCTCCAGCTCTGCAAGGACTTGGCCAGCACAAGTTAGTGACAGAGACTGGTTGATTTGCTCCGTTTGGCCGGCTGTCAATTTCCCTATTGTTGGAGCCTGAACTTGGTCTGTGTGTGTGAAGGGGGACGACACTGAGTGCTCGCTCTCACTCACAAGTTCTTTCTTTCCTCATCTTTCTTTTATCCCAGGCTGGCCTTGATCTCCTTAAGCATATATAACCAAGGATGACCTTGAACTTCTGATCCACCTGCCTTGCCTTTTGAGTTCTGAGTGTTGGAGTTACGAGTAAGCACTACCACACCCCATTTTATGTATCGCTGGGGATCTAAAGCAGGGCTTCATGCATTCTAGACAAGTGATCTACCAACTGAGCTCTGTCCCTGACCCTGGGAATGTCTCTTGATACAAGAGGAAACCAAAGCTCCAAGAGACCAGGAGGCTGCCCTGGTTCTCACAGGCAGTCACTCAGTGAAGGAGCCAGGCAGCGTATTCTCCTCCAAGTTGGGTACCATAGTACCCAACTTGGTCTGGTCTAAACCTCTTCATTCCTATCCAGTGGAACCCATCTGTCAGTCAGAGATAGGTGCCCTGGCCAGGGCACCCCACTCTCAAGATGAGAGAACAGTCCTGTCAGAGGTGTGACGGGAGGAGCATGCGGGGGCCAAGAATGCAGTTACTCTGCCTAGGGGCCTGGGCCGGGCTGCCACAGAGGAGCCAGTGTGCCCAGACATAGAAGCTTTGTAAGTTAGGGCTCCTGTAGGCACAGTTGTTTTCTTGACCGGACATTGTCTCAGGTTGACTGTTGGTGTTGTGGCCTCAAGAGGCCAACTCTCAGGAGCCATTGGGGTCTGGGGGACAGCATAGTTAAGGTGCTGTAGTCAGGGGCAAGAAGACAGGCTCAGTGGGGGTCCATGAGCACTAGGCTTGGGAGGCTGCTAAGGAAAAGCCAGTCTTGAGGGAGGACATGGGTAGGAGAGAGGTGTCTTGAGACTTGGGGCCAGAGAAGACCCGGCCAGAGTGAAGAGTGGACAGAGGCTAGGCAGAAGTGTCCATGGGTCAATGCCTTCCTGACAGAGACCTGGACGTCTTGAGAACTCTGCTCTCAAGCCTCAGTCCATGAAGGTAGATCCAGAGGAATCCCCAGGGGCCAGAAAGGCCCCGAAGACTGGCCAGGCTGGGTGGGGTGGACCTGATGCACAGCTGTCCAGATGTGGGTGAGAGATAACTATGTTTATGGGGCACCCAGTTGGAGCAGGGCAAGGGGGTGGGGTGGGAAGGGGCTCCCGGCTGTGGGGCGGGCAGATTAGGAGGCAAGGGCATGAGTCAGGGGTTTGGGAGCCTCCTCCAGGGCACCTGCCGGTGCTGTTAGAGCAGTTGGGAGCTCAACCAGTCGCAGAGGGCACCAGTGGTGACAGGACTTCACAAAGGACCCCCAAGGCTCCTGAGCAGGTGGGCAGGGCAGGGAGTGGCTGGGTGGGGGTCATTTGGCATCTGTTCTGAGGGTTTGTGCATGTGGTCAGCTTAAATCTGTGTCTAAAGGGTACGACCTCTGACCCAGAGGTGCAGGCGGGTGACCTGGAGGTGCGGGGGGGGGGGGGGTACAGGTGGGTGAATGGTAATGTGACCATGTGCATGGAGTCCCTCAGTGAACCAGTGGCAGGATGAAGGGACAGATTCTATACCGAGAGGTGTGTGTGGCCGGAGTGCATTTTGGGAGCAAAGCTGAGACATTCCACTGTGGGTCCTACCTGCTTTCTATCTACCAGTCTCATGAGCCCCATGGACTCAGGCCTCATTCTTCTCAGGCCCTCCTTTCCTCCAAATGTGGGGCATCCTCAGGTCACCCCATCTCTCACCTGGGAGACCATACATCAACCAACATTGATTCTAGTATGGGACACTTTAGAGTCCACTTGGAGGCTTGGCACTGTCCCTAGTCTAGAGAGTATTGAAGGGCAAAGGAGAAGCCCCTTTCAGCTGAGGGTTGATGGTCTCTTAGCTCAAACTAATTCTATAGGAACTGGAGGCCAACCGGGGAGGGGTGAAGATCACAAACCTGACCTGGCCGGCAGCGGCAGATGCAATGACAGACTGTGCCAGGCACAGGCCATGTGTTCTCTGAATGGACTTAGTCTGCACAGAGGGCCCGTCACAGAGGAATCATTCTTAGCAGCTCTATTTTACAGATGAAAAAAAAAACAAAAAACAAAAACAAACCTGAGGCTCACTTGTCTTCCTGAGCCCACAGAGTTAGTAGACGGTAGGGCTGAGATTAAACAATAGACACAGGCAGTCTGACTGCAGAGTTCACACCTTAAGTTCTAACTCCTAATCAGCTGAGTTATTTTCTTCTCTGGGAGGCAGCTCAGTGCAGTGGTTAGAAAAATTCGTGGAGCTTCAGGCCAGGGTTTAATCCTGCCTCTGATACCAATGCCCCATGCCACTGAAGTAGATGAACTCTGATCCTTGGCTTTGTCACACGGTGCCACTGACATTATTGGTTTCAGCTTAGGAGAGTGGTCTGGGGACTGGGAGAGATGGTGCTTCACAACTGCTTGTGAGGTATAGGTTCGACAGTAAAAACGTTCAACTGTGCCACCAGGGAGCTGTCTGTCATTTGTCCCCCCTCCCCGCTGTACCTTCCCAGCTGGTAGAGTCTACCTCCTGGGCTCCAGATGTCCCCACACTCCCCTTATCTGGCCCATGGGCAGCTGGCCCTCCAGGTGTTTGGGGTGCTTCCAAACCCAGAACATGGCAGGCTCAGGGGCCAGGCCCTTATCAGCTGCAGGCAGAGTGGGAAGCACTAACAGCGCAGGGCCAACAGGCAACAACCTGGGCCCCAGGGCACCCTTCAAGGCTCAGCTGGACTCCAGGCCCTTCGGATCCTTCTCTTCTCTCTGGCATCTAACAGATGGGTGATAGACTTAGACACCTGAGAGCTGCCCAAGGCCATTGGTCCAGTCAGGGTCAGGGAAGCAGCCCGGGACTCTGGATCCCTGACTATGCCATGCTGGCCCTCAGGAGAAGCAAGATCTCAGTCCCAGCCCCACAGTGGGATTTTTGGTACCTCAGGGTCTGAGGCCCAGCCAGAAAACAGTGCCGGCAGGTCCAGAGAGTGAAACATGAAGATAGAAGAGAGGAACGGGGTGGGGATCTTTGGCAAAGGAAGATGGAAAAGAGAGAGAGGAGAAAGTGATGGACAGCCAGGGCTGCCAGGGGGCAAAGCCCTAGGAGAGGGTTGTCCATTCTCAGACTTGAGAACACTGCTGTGGCTGTCACTTGCCACTCCAAAGGACTTGACAATGCCTCTCCTTTTCAGAACCTCAGGACTGTCCAAAACCTAGAAAATCCTCTGTATGGTTCTTTCTAAACGTATGCCCTACCCTAGACCTTTGCATGGCCCCTAGCATGACCGACTGCATGGCTCTGAATCTACCCCTCTGCCCTCCCCACTCCACATCTCTGTCCCAGACTGCTCCTCACTCTCCTCAAACCTAGATGGGGCCTCTTTGTTGTTGTTGTTGTTTTTGTTTTGTTTTTCAAGACATGGTTTCTCTGTGACAGCCTATCCTGGCACTCGCTCTTGTAGACCAGGCTGGCCTCGAACTCACAGAGATCCGCCTGCCTCTGCCTCCCGAGTACTGGGATTAAAGGTGTGCGCCACCAACGCCTGGCTAGATGGGGCCTCTTTACCTAGCTCTTGAGACCCCTCCTGAGGTCCCTGTGCCCTGCACCTAAGTCCTACTCTTTCTCCTGTGACATTCACTGCATATTCCAGCATAGGTGGCCTCCTAAACTCTGTCTATGTAGGAATCACTTAGGTCACCTTAAGAGTAAGGACACCCTCAGCTGAGACTCTTGTGCTCAGTCAAGCAGCTACATTCAATGACCCCACCCAAATGCTGGTCACCCAGTGTTCTAGGTGGCAGTTGAGTGAGAGGAAAAATAAAGCCCCTCCACACCCAGACTGGGACATTGGATGACCTGCCCCCACATTCCGGCATGGGTACACCTTTGTCTTGAGAAAACAGAGGACATGGTTCTGTGGCTTCTGGATGGAGCTTGGCCTGTGACACAGTCCTCCACGAGGACTGACATGTGCAGGGACTTTGCATTCAAGTGTCTTTCTTTCCAAAGGATGTGTCAGACAGTTGTCCACAAATCAATCGAGAAACCAGGCCTGACTGGGTCAGGGACTGGCCGGGTGGTTAAGGAGAGCCTGTGAACAAGTGATATTGGGACTGAGATAAGAGACTGTTGGCAGAAGGTCCATCTGGGAGTAGGCAATGAATGTGCAAAGGCCCTGGGGTACACAAGGCTTTGGTGAGTTCTAGGAACTGGAAAGAAGCCAATAGATCGCGGATAAAACAAGCCAGAGAGGTAGGGTTCAAATGAGGAGGAGGAAGCAGGCTCATGTCCTTCAGGATCTGCAGGCCACTACCAAGGACACCGCCACCTGTTATCTAGGCAGAAGCAGCTGTTTCTAGGAGAAGAGGATGCACTACGGAGACTCTCAGGAGAGCCAAGCCCCCTGAGGAAGGAATAGGTCGTGTCCTGGGAGTTAGCTGAATCCTTGGAACTCAGAAAGAGCAGTTAGGTAAGGCCTGCTGGATGCAGGATGGAGCTAGATAGACATTTGACCACTAAGGAGAGTGTAGCCACACTGTGTCTCTCAGCCCACAGACCCATACGCCTACAAACTCAGTTTCTTCCTCCATGTCCTTTGTCTCCCCTGACTTCTTATGTCCTCAGGGCTGTCCTGGCACTAAAAGTCAGCTCCCTTAGGGGGACCCAGAAGCAGCAGGAGGCCAGTTGAGGGTAAGTGACATGACTGTGCCTCATTTAGCCTGCACCCCTCTTCCAGGAACCTGAGGTGCGGGTTATGCTGGGGCCTCAGATAGCCGAGGACAACTGGACACTGAGGACAGCATCATGGGGGACAAGCAGGTTAGTGCCTGTTGATTCACGCAGGGCTCCTGCCTTCAGCTCTGGAAGCCAAGCTGGGCTGCTACTCCTCTGAGGACTTGGGGAGCCACTTAACCCAACTTGATGACCTTTTCCCACAGGACCTTGAGGAAGTACTCGAGATCCCAGATCAGGATAGCGACGAGGAACTGGATAACATTATAGAACAGATAGCATATAGAGACCTAGACATGCCTGTGGTCCAGATGCAGGAGCCAGAAGGTGAGACCCATCCCTCGTCTTCCGTTTCTACTAGAGGAGCTGCCGAGTCCCTCTGGGGACAGTAGGGACCCAGTCCTTTGCGTCTCCACAGCCTAGCCCTGGAGCCAGTTCTCCCCCCAATCCTGGCTGATTGAAGGATAAACAATGATTTGTTTGGAATGATCACAGGAGGTGACTGGGGGGCTGGGCCCCATTCACATGTGACAGGGCAGCCAGGTATGCCTGGGACAAGGGCACAAACTCAGCTGCTACCCTGTCTGCCCCACATCAGCATCGAGGCCAAGCAGCAGGCCTGTTGCTGGAACTTCATTCTGTCTAGACAGCTGGAGACCCTGAGAAATGGGATAGGACTGTGGGGACCCCTTGAGCAGAGACCCCAGGAGTCCAATCCACCTTCCTTGGCCTGCCCAAGGTCTTACTTAGGTGGGGAGCCTGAGGCGGGGACCTGTTTACTGTCAACAGGGCTTAAGTGCAAGTGATTAGATTTGAAGTTAAGAGGCCCCCTTGGGCAATGAGGGGAATATAAGGGGCTCACCCTATCTGAGTGGCATGTGGTAAGAAGCTACCAGCAGGCGGGTTAGCGGGTCAGCTATGCGGGTAGTGTGAGAAGAGGCAAGGAAGTCTGGTCCCAGACATGGCAGGGGAGGGAAGGGATGGTTTTGAACACTAGGACTTGGGACTCTCACTATCCTCACTTAAAACAGGTCAGGCTAGGGGCTCGGATCACCACAACGAATTCAGGGTTCCTCAGTAGGGTTCAGATAGAGGGTGACAGATCCAGAACAGGTGCAGATGTGGGGTTGGGCAGGGGTCCTAGCCCAGGAGCAGGGGAGGGTTTGGGTTCCCGGGGCTCCCTGAAAGTAGCAGAGCAAGGCTTGAGTGAGGGGTCATATCCCAGGCAATGCTAACTGGCCCTGGGTTTTCAGCTCTTCCCACAGAGCCAGTAGCCACATACTACACCCCCACCAGTACCTCCACGTCGCGCCGAAGCTCCAGTCAGGTGAGGATCCAGACTCCATCCTCTTTCTCAAGTTGCCTTGAGATCCAATAGATACCATGAGAAGGGAAAGAGAGAGAATCGGGCTGGAGGAGACACTCCCATACACACCCAAGCAGGATGGAGGGATCATCCTAGGACCTCAGTGGATAACAGGGAAACGGACGATTTCTGAGTTCCCTGCAGACTGTTTTCTTACTGCTGAGGACTGAGCCGGGGCTTTCAGGCCTGGCTAGGCGAGGTACTCACTGGAGACATAGAATCAGTCAGTGCACACTCTCCTCCGCTCCAGCACCCAAGTCCTTGCTGAGCACCAGACTGCCTAGCTGGTTAGAAACTAGGGCCCTGAGAGTAACCGCTTGGCCCAGGACAGTGTAAGTCATGTTCCCAGACCCTTCAGCCTGTGTTACCAGGCCCCAATTTTCTGACCAAGTGGCTACTTGAGGTGCCTCTTGATCCAGAGGCTCATGTCTCTCTGAAATGTGGTAGTGGCTTTCTGAGGAGGATGGGACATGGGACCAGGTCTGCCCACAGGATTCATGATCTGAGCAGGGGATCTATCCTGATCCTTCCAGGGCCCAGCGCCTTTTCTAAGCCTAGCTTTAAGCTAAGTGTCCTCAGGATCCAAGCTTCAAGTCTCCCCCTGGGCTTGCTCATGGCTTGATGGGCTAACTTGGGCCGTGGGCCTCAGGTCTATGTGGAGCTGCAGGAGCTGAAGATGGACCAGAGGAACCAGGAACTGCAGTGGGTGGAGGCAGCACACTGGATAGGGCTGGAAGAAAACCTGCGAGAGGACGGTGTGTGGGGCCGCCCACACCTGTCTTACCTCACCTTCTGGAGCCTTCTAGAACTGCAGAGGGTCTTCTCAAAAGGTAAGTCCTGCCAGGCCCTCTGTGGCTGCTGCATTGGAGACTTGCTGGGGCTGCCCTGCGCAACCACTCAGCTCACCCCTCCACCGCCTGCAGGCACCGTGCTCCTGGATCTGGCAGAGACCTCCCTGGCTGGGGTGGCCAACAAGCTTCTAGACAGCTTCATCTACGAGGACCAGATTCGGCCTCAGGACCGAGACGAGCTGCTCCGAGCTCTGCTACTCAAACGCAGGTACTCTGCTTTCCAGGACCTGGGCTTCACACGGGGCTCCTCCCAGATCCCTACCCCAAGGGCTCCCTACCCTCCCTTGGCTCCAAATGGACCCCACCTCCAGCAGGCAAGGAGACTACTCTTCCTCCACCATAGCTCCCACATCTGTGTGACGTCCCCAAAGGGAGACCATGACCTCAAGTTCACACTTACAGAGCATGGGCTTGAGGACCTTTCTTCTATCCATTGTTTGCTCCCACCTAGACGTCCGAGACAGGGACCACCTGCTTCCATCCACACTGTCTTTTAAGAGGAGACTCTGATTTTCCTTCTCTAGGGTCTGTCTAGCCTGGACACTGGGGAAATCCACTGTACACTCACCTTTGACCCTCCCACCACTAGTTTCCCTTTTATGGAAAATTCAGTCCAAATAGCTTACTCAGCTCCTGTCACCTCTATGTTCTGTAGCCATGCTGAGGACCTAAAGGCGCTGGAGGGAGTGAAGCCTGCTGTCCTGACCCGCTCTGGGGGCCCTTCTGAGCCCCTGCTTCCCCAGCAGCCATCACTGGAGACCGAGCTGTACTGTGGGCAGGTGAGGCTGGAATGAGGTCGGGAGTGAGGGGGTTGGGAGAGGCAAAGGCTAGATGCTCAGGTCTCCTAGGTTCAGTATGACCCCACGACCCCTTTCCTCACCTTCCTCCCTACAGGCAGAGGTGAGCCCAGAAGGAGTTCTGAAGACCCCCCAAGATTCAGAAACCGTACTGGTACTAGTGGGTAAGAGCCCTTCTCCTTCACGTACCCCACTTCAGGCCCTGGGCAGCCCCTTCTCTTGAAGTTGTACACTGAGTCCCAGAGGCCTGGCTTCACCAGTTGGTGTCTTCTACAGGCCGTGCTAATTTTCTGGAGAGGTCCGTGCTGGGCTTCGTGAGATTGAAGGAAGCTGTGCACCTGGAGGACCTGCAGATGAGGGAGCCTGTGCGCTTCCTTTTCGTCCTGCTGGGACCCGAGGCTCCCCATGTCGACTACACCCAGCTGGGCAGGGCTGCGGCTACACTCATGACGGAAAGAGTGAGCAGGGGCCATGTGGCTGGTTAGCCAGGGAGCTGGTGGGAGGGCAGAAAATGTCAAGCTTTCCCCGCTGGACTGGTCCACTTGACTTGAAATTCACTATTTGGATCCATTGGGTTGAATTTGCTTGCTCCTGTCTGGCCTGGCAGGTCCAGTCTTATCCTGGCTTGCATTGGACTAACTGGTCCAGTCTGATCCAGTCTGGCACACTGTGACCAGTTCTAACTGGCCCAACGCACTGTGTGTTGTGCCTAGCCCACCAGGGATACTTTAGCTCCTCTTCCCCCACCCAGGGTGCCTGTCTCCCCAAAGTTGGTCCTTAGAGGGCAGAGGGAGCAGAAAGAACCAGACTCTATAATGACAGCCATGGTTTTGGTAGCTGGTCCCTGGCTATACATGTCTAGCCTTCAAGTTTCTTCAGACAGGGTCCCACCAGGTAGCTCTGGCTGGCCTGGAGCTTGCTATGTAGCCCAGGATGGCCTCAAACTGAAGGCAGGCCTCCTATCTCCACCTCCTGATTACAGACAGGTACCACTTGGTTGCCCTGCTAACCTGAAGCCTCCTGTCTACAGTCCCAGTGTCTCCACCCTTCCTCCCTCCCATAGGTGTTTCGTACAGCTGCCTACCTGGCACAGAGCCGAGGGGAGCTGCTGAGTTCCCTGGAGGGTTTCCTGGACTGTAGCCTGGTACTGCCCCCCACCGATGCCCCTTCAGAGCAAGCTCTGCTCAACCTGATACCTGTACAAAAGGAACTGCTTAGAAGGCGCTACTTGCCCAGTGCTGCCAAGCCAGACCCTGACTTATACAAGACCCTAGGTATCTGTTCTGTCCTTGACAGGGCTTCCTGATATCCCATGGGACCCTGGGCCCCCAGCACAGTTGCCCTTTCCTGTCAAATACCCCCTAGCCTCTGTCCCTGTGGTCATTTCCCTATCACCCTGACTGGCCATTCCTGTTAGCCCTTCTGACCATGCTCCTATCCTCTATAACAGACTTGAATGGGGGCCCAGGAGGTCCCGGTGACGCAGACGACCCTCTACGGCGCACAGGCCATCTCTTTGGAGGCCTGATACGCGACATCCGCCGACGTTATCCTTACTATCTGAGTGATATCACAGATGCGCTCAGCCCCCAGGTCCTGGCTGCCGTTATCTTCATCTACTTTGCTGCCCTGTCACCTGCGGTCACCTTCGGTGGCCTCCTTGGTCAGTGACAATTATGGTCCTGGTAGCACTCACCTCTAACCTGCCTCCTCACCTCTGACCCAATCTGATGCTATGTATGCTTACATCATGCCCCATGGTTTACTCCTTTGATCCTTGGAAATAATCTCTCCATGTTGACCTTTGTACGGCTTTTTCCCACAGGAGAAAAGACGCGGAACCTGATGGGTGTGTCGGAGCTGCTCATCTCCACAGCAGTGCAAGGAATTCTCTTTGCTCTCCTGGCAGCCCAGCCACTGCTGGTGCTTGGCTTCTCAGGACCCCTGCTGGTGTTTGAGGAAGCTTTCTACTCGGTAGCACTGACCCCCAACCCTGTAGCCGACCCTAGCTCACCTGCCTGGTGCTCACAACGTGACTAAGCCTATATTTGTCTGATCAGAATTCCTCTGTCTGAATGTCTGCAGTTCTGTGAAAGCAACAACCTGGAGTATATTGTGGGCCGTGCATGGATTGGTTTCTGGCTCATTCTGTTGGTGGTGTTGGTGGTGGCCTTCGAAGGCAGCTTCCTGGTCCGATTCATCTCCCGATACACCCAGGAGATCTTTTCCTTCCTCATCTCCCTCATCTTCATCTATGAGACTTTCTCCAAGCTGATCAAGGTGGGGCCTGGGGGGATGCTAACACACATAGCATGTGTGTGAGGGGGTGTTACCTGGTATGTCTGTACAGCATGACTGTAGCCATGTTTCTATCTGTATGCACAACCATGAACATGGGCACATGCATGTTTCTGGGTTCACTTAAGACTATGCAGTTGGGTTGCTTGGGATCCCATAAAGGCTAGTGACTCATTGCTCATGCTACGCCTGGGCAGGGGGACTCTATATACACTTGTCCATGTTCCTGACCACATAGCATGTTACTAGTGGCCACTGTGTGTGTGTGTGTGTGTGTGTGTGTGTGTGTGTGTGTGTGTGTGTGTGTGTGTGTGATAGCCTGGGAAAGCATGTGTAGTGAGACAGTGGATGCTTAGGTCTTTCCTCTCCTGCACTTGACCTCCATAACCCCGCAGGACCTCTGCCTCCTTAGCTTGTCCCCTCCCCCAAAAGCTCTGCCTACCTCCACATCTGGACTGTCTATGGAAGAAGGGTGACCTCAGCCGGTGGCAGTGGTGGCACATGCCTTTAATATCAGCACTTGGAAAGCAGAGGCAAAAGAATCTCTGAGTTCAAGGCCAGCCTGGTCTACAGAGTGAGTTCCAGGACAGCCTGGGCCACACAGAGAAACCCTGTCTCGAAAAAATAAAAGGGGGTGACCTATTCATTTACTTGTTTATTGTGATGGGGATCAAACCTCTTGCATGCTAGACAAATGCTGTCACTGTCACCAATTCCTTAAGCCCTTTTTGTAAACCTTCTTATTACTTATTGCTGCCTCCCAGTGTTCTTACATCCCAAACAAAGCATGGACACATATACCCAGACATGTATGTTTATTGTTTCTTTGACCCTTCCCATTCAAGCTAACTTGTTCTTCATCTCTAAAAAACAAGCTGGTTAATATGTCAGATGAGAAAGAAGGTGGACAGACGAACGGACGGATGCCTGGGTGAATGGATGGCGGTGTATAGATGGATGGAGGGAGGGTTGTAAAGACAGATGGATAATAGTGCCCAGTCAACTAACCTGATACTGTCAAGTTCAAGCCAAGACTTGGGAGGAAACCCAATGCTTCGTTTCTCTGTTATAGATTTTCCAGGATTACCCACTACAACAGAATTATACATATGTTCCAATGATGCCCAAACCTCAGGGCCCTGTGCCCAACACAGCTCTCTTATCCCTTGTGCTCATGGCTGGTACCTTCTTACTTGCCATGATGCTGCGAAAGTTCAAGAACAGCACCTACTTCCCTGGCAAGGTCAGTGCACCCCTACCCGGACCTTCACCAACCCCTAGCTTCTCCAGTACCCTTGGCTCCCCTTCCTCTTCTGACCCAGGGTTCATGTTGCAGGCAAAGCCATCTTTGCTCAGAACCAAGATCCAGCAGGGAACCAGGGACAGACGGTTCTTGGGAGAGTCAGGGTGTAGTCAGGGCAGGGCAGGGACAGAGGAAGAAGGAAGGCAGGGATAGTTGGAGTAAAGACAGTCATTAGTTCTTGATGGACCCCTTGGGTTGAGCAGAATCCCTGATAAATGTAGAATGGGAAGGAAAAATGGACAGGAGGCAGGGTATGGACACAACTGGTTCCTTCATCTGCCCACAGCTCCGGAGAGTCATCGGGGACTTCGGGGTCCCCATCTCCATCCTGATAATGGTCGTGGTGGATTCCTTCATCAAGGACACCTACACCCAGGTGACTCATCCTCATCCTCTGTCATGCCACCCTACCCTTCGTTTCCTCCCCCTCCCTATGCCCTGCCAGAATGGCTTTTCCTAACCCAAAGCCAGCTAGAACTCTCTTTCCCTATCCTTGTTCTTCCAATATTCCCTCAGGACCACAATAGCCCAAGCAAGAGCCCAGGCTACATTGCCCTTCTTACTCCTTTGCCCAGGGCGGCAGGAGAGAGTAGCTTTGATCTGGGCAGATCTTTGTGCAGCATGGGGCAAGCTATAATAACCTTTCTGCTCTTGTTTCCCCACCTATAACATAGAGAATGAGAAGATGCCTATAAAGGGCTTAGAGAACTAGTCAGGAACAGAATAAGTGTTCAGTGTAAATAAGTCCTTGAGCACTTCAACCCAACTCCCTGCTCCAGGCCCCACCTCTCCCTGTCTGCCTGGCCCCACAGTTTCACCAACTGTCTTCTCCCACAGAAACTCGCAGTCCCTGATGGCCTCAAAGTGTCCAATTCCTCTGCCCGGGGCTGGGTCATACACCCTCTGGGTCTGTATGCCTATTTTCCCTCCTGGATGATGGTGGCTTCTGCCCTGCCTGCCCTGCTCGTCTTCATCCTCATATTCCTTGAGTCTCAGATCACCACGTAAGAGCAAGGCTAGGGAGGGCTGGAGGCAGGGAGGGGAGCAGGCTCTGGGTCAACAGGAGAATGGCCAGTGGCTCTCTGCTAGCTGATGGGAGTGATGGACCATCAGAGGCAAATCTGAATTTTGTGGCCCCTGGGGGGGGGCATCATTTGAAGACCATGTAAACAGTGAGCTATGAGATGAGCTGCTGGATGGTGGGAGGGGCCTAAACTGGCAAGGTTCCTGACTTGGGCAAGAATGCTTAAGGGTGTTCTGAAGACTTCTAGCCCTCAGGAGTCTGATCCTCAAATAGCCAAAGGGAGGGAGCCAGGAAATAAAAGGAAAATGGGAACAGTAATCAAAAAGAGGACGGACAGACGGAGGGACCTAAGGAGGGTGCAGTTGACCAGACTTCCTCCCACCCCTAGGCTGATTGTCAGCAAACCAGAGCGCAAGATGATCAAGGGCTCCGGCTTCCATCTGGACCTGCTGCTGGTCGTTGGCATGGGTGGGGTGGCCGCCCTCTTTGGGATGCCTTGGCTCAGTGCCACCACTGTGCGCTCTGTTACCCACGCTAATGCCCTCACAGTCATGGGCAAGTCCAGTGGTCAGATCCAAGAGGTCAAGGAGCAGCGGATCAGTGGGCTCCTGGTCTCTGTGCTTGTGGGTAAGTGAGGCTGGCCATGCCCCTGCCACCCTGCTCCACTTCCTCCTGGCCATTGTTCTTAGGACTGGGGGGCTCCACCCACTTAGGGATCTCACCACCACCATCCTCCCCTGACCAATCTTGACTACCTTCTCTTGAGACTGAGGACAAAACTCCCATCCTTTCTACTCTGCATCCTACACATCAGGTGCCCAAGCCTCCCCAGCACCAGTTACTCACAGGAAGGGATCTAGCAGAAGTCAGGAAAACAAAGGGCTCTGGGACACTGTGGTAGGTGTTTGTGCAGGGCATGAGGATTCCACTGCTGGGCTTTTCAGACTCTGAAAATCAGACTCTGACTCGACCCCTGTTTCCACAAGTGTAGCCAACAAATATGTAATAGATTGTGGGGTTTTACCCTGCCCTGCTGCTGGCTGGGTAACTTCCTTGGCCTCTGGACCTCAGTTTCCCTATCTGCACAGTTAGAGGACTTATTAAAAATCCCTGAAATTCTTTTCCAGATTAGTTGCTCTAGGGCTGACACCACAGCTCAGTCTAAGGGAAGGCTGAGGGTTCCTGGGCTCCAGGGCTCCAGGGTTTCTAGAGAAGCTGAGTCCAGCTGTGAGAGCAGCCTTATAGTCACTGATGGAGAGAGAGGTCTCAAGTTCCCCCTTCCCCCCTCGCCTTCTCTTCCCTTCTGTAGAGGATGGTGGAGGCACTCTGGGCTGAGGAGAAAGGCAGGATCCTCTGACGGCTGTGACGGCGCCCTCTAGGCTCAGGGAGCGGGTGTAAGGCAGGCAGGCCGGACTCCTAGAAAGCATAGCCTTAGAAGTTGTTTACCTCTGAGCCTATAAACAGCCATGGCAGAAAAGTGTCACATGGTACTTGTGGTTTCATGGTCAGCTCCAAAAATGAGTTAAGCCCTGTTGGTGCTGGTCCTTGGATGACCTGAACTAAGAGTGTCCCTCCACACAGGACTGTCCATCCTCATGGAGCCTATCCTGTCTCGCATTCCCCTGGCGGTGTTATTCGGCATTTTCCTGTACATGGGGGTCACATCCCTCAGTGGAATCCAAGTCTTTGACCGCATCTTGCTTCTGTTCAAGCCACCCAAGTACCACCCCGATGTGCCCTTCGTCAAGCGGGTATGTGACTTGGAAGCTGTCCAGCCAGAGTGGGGCACGGGTGTCAGAGCAGGGCGGCCGGTGACCTCCACTTCCCACAGGTGAAGACCTGGCGCATGCATTTGTTCACGGGTATCCAGATCATCTGCCTGGCAGCGCTGTGGGTGGTGAAGTCCACCCCTGCCTCGCTGGCCCTGCCTTTTGTCCTCATTCTCACTGTGCCTCTGAGACGCTTCCTACTGCCCCTCATCTTCAGTGAGCTGGAACTCCAGTGTGTGAGTAGTGGGGGCCCTGGAGGGGAGGCCAGGGGAGGGAGAGGGACGGCAGAAAGCCTGGTAGTGTGAAGGTCTTGGAGCTGGGGAGACAGAAGAGTAAAGCAGATAGCCCTGGGTTTAGGAATAGAGATGGAGTTCAGTTGGTAGAATGCTTATCTCCTAGGGGAAGATCCTGGGTTCAATTCCCAGCACCACATAAACTCTGTGTGGAGGCACACACCTATAATCCCAGTACTAGGGAGCTAGAGGCAAGGGAATCAGAAATTCTAGGTCATCCTTGACCACATAGTTCAAAGCCAGACAGAGTTACATAAGACCCCATCTTAAGAAAGGGGAAGAAAAAAAAAAAAAGTCTGTGTTCAGAGCCTTTGTCTCAGGCTTGGTCTGCTGTGTCCTAGTATGTGATCTGGAGCAAGTGACCTCATTTCTCTGTGCCTCACCAGCGCAGGGAGAAATAATGACAGGTTGGCAGTATTACAAGGTACACAGGGTATGTGCCACACGAGCTGGCCAGCGGACTGTCCTATCAGCCCCCAAGTTATTAGGGACATTCAGTGTAGGGCTGGGGCTGTCATGGTGAAGGGATTCCCCTGCCCACCTTTCCCAGGTCCTCCTCACCAGACCCCCAGGGGCCACTTGTCCTATGTAAACCACTCATCTAGACCAGCCCTATACTGTAAGGACAGAACAAGTCATGTCCAGGCTGGTTCCTAACTCCAGACATGCTTTGTAAGTCCCAGAAAGGGCTCGTCTTGTCCAGTCTCTCACCCTTTCTTCCTCTCACCCCTCTAGCTGGATGGTGATGATGCCAAAATAACCTTTGACGATGAGGAAGGTCTGGATGAATATGATGAAGTGCCCATGCCTGTGTGAGGGGCAGGCCCAGGCCCCCAACCATTCCACTTTCCTACCCTCCCTGGAAGAACGTTCATGGGCATCTCATGGCTGTGGGTGGGGAAGGAAGGGTTGTCTAGGAAACACTCTCCCTAAGGTACACTGGGTTTTCTGGCTGAAGATGGCCAGAAGCCATATCAGGGAATTGGGGTCACAGTCTCTTGAGTCTATATGGGTTCCATGCTGGGAGTGTTAGGTCTGAGCTCCTCCCTTCATGGCACAGTTATAAATAGCAAGGGGGAGAGATGGAGGACAGTCTTCAGGTTCCTGCTGGCTGTGTGACCTTATGTAAGTCCCTTGACCTCTCTGGCCTCTGCTTCCTGCTCTATAAAATGTATGCCTTTTATAATAATAATGCCCATGTACCCACATGGTCTCTGAGGACCAATGGCAAATGTGAAAGGACCATTTTCTGAGCCTACCTGAGGTCACACAGCCCCTGGGCTCCACCGTGGGGCTTGAGCCATGGCCTACACACATTCTCCCTTCCCAGATGACTTTCTTCCCTTCTCTGTCCCAGCCCTGCCCCAAGACCCTATTTTCTACACCCAGAAAGGCACCAGGTGGAGTAAGTAAGGGCCAGGTGAGAGACTGGGGCTCACACTCCTAAGTGTTTGCTTCCTCCCACCAGACACTCACTCATTCACTCACTCATTCATTCATGTACCCCATAGCCACCTACTAATAGGCCCTGTACATGGTGGACACAGAGGGAACTGGGTCAAGCCCCTACTTCAGGGTGGGTCAACACACAGTCTGCTTTGGACTTGGATGAGGACGTAGGGTGGGTGGGAGGATTGTAATTTATTAACTGCATTTTTTTAAGTGCTTCTTGTGTGCCACCTGCTGTGCCCAACCCCAACTAAACTGAATCTTGGGGGAACCCAAGGTTTGACCCATTGGAGACAGAGACAGTGGCTTGCTCAGAATATGGATAAAAATCTATTTTATTATTATTATTTTTTTTTACAAAACACAAATATTTAAAAAAAAAAAAAAGAGTTGAAAGAACCTGAAGTTGTGAGAAGTGAAACTGAAAATCTGAGTGAACAGGCAGGCAGCAGGAGGCCCCAGTGGGAGACCTCAGGTGTCCGCCTATAATTGTTTCCTCTTCAGGGACGGGAGGATAGAATGGTACCTACCTTGTAGGTGAGTTGGGAGGATTGACCGACACGATGTAAGGGAAGAAAGCACTCGCTGAGCACTGAGCCCGCCTTGTGGGGAGCTGCCGGTGCCACTGGGACCGCTCCGAAGGTCCCACCCCTGTCCTCCCCTCCTGTCTTGCCCTTCTTCTTGAACTTTGCCAAAGAGAGTGGGGATGTGCCGCCCACTCTGCCAGCGCCCTTCCCCGCCGTGCTTGGGAATAGGCTTTGCCAATAAATATGTCTGTGTTAAAGGGGTGCCTCGGAGTCCTGTCTCAGAGTTGGGGTGCCTCAGCAGTCTTGACTGGACCAAGTGGACACGATGGCATTAGGTGGAACCCATGTAGGGCTTCAGCCGTACGTGCAGGACCACTAGAGTCGTGGTGGGCGTGGCCCTGAGCCTAAGCACAAGGAGGGGCGGTTCCTCTAAGGTGGGTGAGGAGATGAATTTGCACTCTGTACTACCTTCATCTTCGGAGTAAAGTAAGCAAGACCTGTCTGGTGGGGTGGGGAAGGGAGCTGTCAGAAGACCTTGCCTTTGCAGGCCTAGCTCCCCCAAGTCTCTTTAAACCCATCAGCTCTGTATCCTGGATCCAAAAGCTGGAGCCTTTGAGAGCAATCGCCGAGTCAAGGGGACGTTAGGGTTCCAGAGGCTGTCCAAGAGTGCAGCCTCTCTCGCTCCCTTATCTCCCCAGAACATCCCTTGACCAACTTTCCATTAACCCTCACTCGGGTCCCCTTTAAAGTCTCCTCCCGTGCTTCCTGCAATTATAGGGTGCTCCTAGGCCAGGGTGTGGAGGGTGCAGGTGTGAAAGACCTCCCCACCGAGGAAGGCCTTCAGGAAGAGGTCAATGTCGGGCAGGGGCTCCTGACTTCCTTTCCTGGGTCTGTGTTTACTAGCTGACGACCCCAAGTTGACCCCTCCCAGACTGGCTGGAGCGAAAGGCCAGGGTGCTAACTGAGCTCCAAGGAGAGCCATCCCAGAGCCCGCTTCCCATTCACACTAGCTGCACGTCCCCCATAGGGCCAGGCCTGTCCCCAGGGCTTGTATTTCCCTTCCCTCCTCTTCTCCCACTTCCTGTCTCTGAGACTGAGACAGAGATCTGAAGCCCAGCGTGTTCCCAGCCCCTCCCACTTGCAAACTGTGCAGCCCTGGGCAACCCAGGGTCTGGATTTCCTGCTGGGCCTATTCTTACACATCCTTCCACTCCTTGGCTTGGAGAAGTTCCTACCCTTCAAAGCTTACACACCTCTCCAATTTTTTTTTCTTGTTTGTTTGTAATTTTTACTTTTGAGGCTGGGTTTCCTTTTTTTTTTTTCTTTTCTTTTCTGGTTTTTTTGGGGGTGGGGTGGGGTGGGGGCAGGGGTTCGAGACAGGGTTCCTCTCTACAGCTTTTGAAGCCTCTCCTGGACAGCAGCGTCGAACTCACTGAGATCCACCTGCCTCTGCCTCCCGAGTGCTGGCATTAAAGGCGTGCGCCACCACCTCCCGGCCCTGAAACTGGGTTTCTTAGAGCCCCAAGCTGGCCTCAAACTTACAGTGTAGCTCAGGACAGTCGAACTCCTAAATCCCCCTGCATCTTGAAAATTTTCTCACCCCATAAGCCTCTCCGAGGACTCAGTAATCCAAATCAGACCAAATCAAACCGAATTAGAAAAAGTCTAATGGATGCAACTCAGCCGCTCCCGGATTGCTTTCCAGGAGACAGGAAAGAGGTGGGCTTTCTGAGATGTAGCAGGGTTTGGAGCCAAATAGGGACTTGGGGTGAAGCTTCCACCAGAACATTCCAGGCTCTTTGGGTATATGGATGCCAGGGGCTGGGGTGACGCTTCCACCAGAACACCTCAGCACTGGGATTATAGATGATGAGTCCCATCACACAGGCTTTCAAATCTACCCTCTCCAACTTCTAATCTCTATTGTGAGGACAGTTTGGGGGGTGTGAGGCTGGGGCACTGGCTAGAGTTCTTAGAGCATTGCTAGTCACAGGGTGGAACTCAAGCCCCACAATACAAGTCAGTCCCTGCTTTTTACCAGATCCCAGGTGATTTGTGGGTCTGACCCAGAGGAGACATTCAGCCTTATGCTATCCTAGAGCCCTCATCCAGTGGCTGAAGGAAGCAGAGACAGACATCCACAGAAATACACTGAGCTGAAATCTGGAACCTAGTTGAAGAGAGGGAGGAATGAAGAACGAAGGGGTCTGTACCAGGTTGGAGAAACCCACAGGAACAGTTGTCCTGAAAAAGGGAGAGCACATCGACACCAGACGCTCTTTGGGAGGCCAGTACGGGACTGATCCAGCCCCCTGATCATGGATGCCAATGGGGAGGCCCCTGCACTCCTGGGAGCCTCCGGAGGTGGACTGGCGTTTTGCCCTGGTGTGTGTGTGTGACTTTGAGAGCCCATCCCACGTGAATGGTTACACTCTGTCTCTGGACACATGGGGAGGGGCCTAGGCCCAGCACAGGAAGATTTGGTGGACTTGGTGGAGCCCCTGTTGGGGGCCCTACCCTGCCTGGGGAGTGGTGGGTGGATGGGGTGGGGGGTAGGTTGGAGGTGGGGGAGAAGGAATGGGGGTGAGGGGAGGGAGAGGGAGAGGGGACTTACATGTGAAACAAGCCTGTTCCCTAAGCTGAATTAATAATAATAATAAAAAGAGAAAAAAAAAAAAAGGAGAACTACAGGAGGGACAGAATATGGATTCTCAGCCTGTCCCCTACCCACCTCACCTAGCAAACATTCTGAGGATTTATACCAACCTTTTTGTTTTGTTTGTTTGTTTTTTGAGACAGGGTTTCTTTGTGAAACATGTGAAAAAGCCCTGGCTGTCCTGGAATTTACTCAGTAGACCAGGCTGACCTCAAACTCACAAAGATCTGCTTGCCTCTGCCTCCCGAGTGCTGGAATTAAAGGTGTGCACCACCACCAGGCTCCAACCTTTCTTGAAAGTAGAGGGGGTGCTTTGTAATGGTGTGTGTTGTCAAAATTGGAAGATGCTGGGTCACACAGTGAGACCCCATCTCAAACAGTATTACATTAAAAAAAAAAAAAAAAAGCTGGGTGGTGGAGGCCTACGCCTTTAATCCCAGAACTCAGATGGCAGAGGCAGGCGGATCTCTGTGAGTTTAAGGCCAACCTGGTCTCCAGAGTGAGTTCCAGGACAGCCAGAGCTGTTACACAGAGAAACCCTGTCTCAAAGTATTACATTTATTATTTATTTATTTATTTATGTATTTATTTGGGCCAGAGATGTGGGTAGGGCCATCGCTGTGCAGGTGCCATGGTCCAAGAGTAGATGGAGGTCAGAGAACAGAGAACAAGTCAAGTTCAGTGAACAACTAACAGGAGTTTGTCACTATGTGGTTTCTGGGCATTAAGCTCAGGCCATCAGGCTTGGTGGCAAGCACCTTTACCCACTGTGCTATCTTGCCAGCCCAAGGAAATCTTGAAGGCCACTAGTAAAGTTAGGTTAAGATGTTCTTGTTGCTGGTCAGCGGTGGTTTATGCCTTTAATCCCAGCATTCGGGAGGCAGAGACAATGGGTTCTCTGTGAGTTCAGGGGTGGTCTGATCGACAGAGTGAGTTCCAGGACAGCCAGGACTGCTACACAGAGAAAGTCTGTCTCAGAAGGAGAGAGAGAGAGAGAGAGAGAGAGAGAGAGAGAGAGAGAGAGAGAGAGAGAGAGAGAAAGTTTATAAGGTTGAGAAACGTAAAAGCCTAAGTTATCTAAGATGTTTTAAGGCCTAAAAAATACATTTTTAGGATGGTAATACGGGTTTAGGTAGAAAACTTTGAACTCATCAAGGTAGATAAGAGAGTAATTTCTCCAAATTTGACAAATACAAATGGACTGGACATTGTGAATGTATTTCTTGCTTGATAATTTTTCTTACTGAGTATAATTTTACTGTATTAGAGTTAAAAATCTTTCCTTTTTATTTAGCCAAAAAGGGGAAATGGAGTGGGATATTTGTACATTATGTGAAAATATATTTCTGTGATTGGTAAATGGCCAATATCCAGGCAGTGGGTAGAGGTGGGACTTCTGGGCTAAGAGAGAACTCTGGGAGGAATCTAGGCGTGCTGAAGACTCCAGGAGACATGGAGAAGAAGCAGAAGGTTCGAGATGGAAGAGAAGTAATACATGATAGAATGGAGATTAATGTAATTGAGTTCATTTAAATTATAAGAGCTGCTTAGGGTTTGGAGAGATGGCCCAGTGGTTAAGAGCACTAGCTATTCTTCCAGAGGTCCTGAGTTCAATTCCCAGCATCCACATGGTAGCTCACAACTGTCTGCAACTCCAAGATCTGACACCCTCACACAGACGTATAGATGCAAACAAAACACAATGCACATAAAATGAAAATAAATAAATTACTTTAAAAAGAGCTAGTTAGGAACGAGCCCAAGCTATAGGCCAAGCTTTCATAAGAAGTCTCCCTGCCTGTCATTATTTGGGAGCTTCCTGAAGGGACAGAAGAAGCCTCGTGACAGTTGTGTGAGCAGCTGGATGTGAGCGCTGGGAACCAAACCTGTGCCTTCTGGAAGAGCAAGCAGCAAGCGCTCTTGACCACTGAACCATCCTCCAGCCCTCACATCCCTATACATTTTCTTTTTCTTTTTGAAAAACTGTTTTTAGATTTCCTGTGTGGTTTCTTTTGCAGTTCTGGGGATCGAGCCTGGACCCTCACCCACACAAGGCAAGCACTCTATGCCTGAGCTGTTCCTCACCCGCAACCTTGGTTCTTAGTCCTGCAGATCTGCTCAGGCCTTTCATAAACACTACCTCAAGATTAATGAGGTGTGAGCACAAAATAACTCCCCCTAGGAAGAGAATCATTGGCAGAATAAACTGTTAAAAGAGCTCTTGGCATAAAGCTACTTTACGGAGCTATCCACAAAAGCAAAGGGCCTAAAGAAACCTAGGACTCAGAAACAGCAGTTAGTAAATTACAGAGAATTATCCCACATCAGTAAAGTGGACCACTAGGCAGGTTGTCAAGGCATAATGAGGACACAGCCATCAGATCAGATTGGTGCAATCATGTGCTGGGCCGGCGACTCAATGGAAGCTGGAACATGCAGCGTGTCTCTGAGCTTGGTTAATGCATCTGTAAAGGAAAGGTAATGAGTCTCACCTCACGGAGTCACGGAGGTCACAGTGACACGATGTGTCCGGAGCCTCTAGCTGAGCACAAGAAATAAGTATGCACAAATTCCTACTAACTTCTCTATGTGCTTTTGTTCTTTTCTTTCAAGACGGGGTTTCTCTGTATTGCTTTGGAGCCTCTCCTAGAACTCGCTCTGGAGACCAGGCTGGCCTCGAACTCAGAGATCTGCCTGCCTCTGTCTCCCGAGTTCTGGGATTAAAGACATGCACCACCAACACCCGGCTGTGGTTTTGTTCTTTTGGGCAATGCTGGGTATCTAACCAGGGGCCTCCAGTATGCTCTGCCACTAAACTGCATTCCAAGCCTGGCTTCTGGATGTTTCCTTGAGGTAAGGTCTTACTCTGTATCCGCAGTCTGGCAGTCACTATGTAGCACAGACCGGCCTCAAAAATCACAACACTCCTGTTTCAGTCTCCCAAGCACTGGGATTATAGGCTTGTGCCACTGGGTCTGGCCTGTTGGTTCTCACTCAGCTCAACTCTAAAATCAGTCCTGTTGCTCTGTCAATATGGAGTTGACAGATGTTCTGTGGGGCAGCCAAGCCACTATCTTGCTATGGGTCCCAGACCAGTCGTGAGAGCTTCATCCCCCTTTCTAGTTTTGAAACAGTGTCTCTCAATGTATCGCTGACTAGAACTTGCTATGGAGCCTAGGCTGGCCTCAAGCTTATGGCAGTTCTTCTCCCTCCTCCTGAAGGCTGGTTTTCAGGTGTGTGCCACCAAACCAGTGACAACTTTTATTACTGTTATCATCATCATCATCATCATCATCATCATCATCATCATCACCATCAACATTATCATGTTGTGGCAGAGCCTCACTAAATTCTTTAGTCTGGCTCTGCCAACTACAGGCATGTGCTTTGCTTTGAACACTTGGTGGCACTATCTTGAGAGGCTGTGAAAACTTTTGGAGGTGACCTCCACATGGAGGAAGTCGGTGGGAGAGCTTCGAAGGTTATACTGGGTCCCCCGGGTCACTCCTCTGCTCCCTGCTTCCTGTCTGCACTTGACCTTAGCCAAAAGGCTGAGAAGAGATTCCTGCTTTCTGGCTATAGTGAATAAGCTCCTTGGCCACACGATCCCATCACCATAGTGTTCTACTTTAGGGAATGGACCCACACAGCCACAGACTGCTTAGGAAATGCTTAGCAAAATAGGCACTTTTTGGTGCCGATATCGCTCCCGCCAACATGGTGAACGTTCCTAAGACCCGCCGGACGTTCTGCAAGAAATGTGGCAAGCACCAGCCCCATAAAGTGACACAGTACAAGAAGGGCAAGGATTCTTTGTATGCCCAGGGAAAGCGGCGTTATGACAGGAAACAGAGTGGCTATGGTGGGCAGACTAAGCCTATTTTCCGAAAAAAGGCTAAAACTACAAAGAAGATTGTGCTGAGGCTTGAGTGTGTTGAGCCCAACTGCAGATCTAAGAGGATGCTGGCTATTAAGAGATGCAAGCATTTTGAACTGGGAGGCGATAAGAAGAGAAAGGGCCAGGTGATCCAGTTCTAAGCTGCTCTTGGTATGGAGACAATAAAATCACAATAAAAGAAAAAAAAAATAGGCACTTTTTGTCCTGCCACGAGTTTCATTGCAGTGAATATTTTGTCATATTTTGTCATGGCTATGGACTAAGGCGTCCTTTAAGTACATGAGGTCCAGAAATGGGAGACTTTGTCACGAAGGGACTCTAGACATTGACAAGTCTTGAGGGTCCAGAAGGGCAGAGGGTGGGTACCTGGTAGAGAGGAAAGTGGTTCAGCTAAGGGCAGGGAAGTGGAAAGCACAGACAAGATTTGACTGGAAAAGCAAGCCCTTCTTGGAGAAGTTAATATAAGGTTCGGAAAGCAAGGTCAGGTTTGAAGAAACTGGAATGCCAAGAATGGTAAGAGACTCTGGAGAGACGGCTCAGCAGTTAGGAACACTGGCCCCTCTTCCAGGGAGCTGGGTTCAATTCCCAGCATCCAAAGGGCGGTTTACAACCATCCTTAACTCTGCCTTCAAGGGGATCCAATCCCCTCTTTTTGTCTCCTCTATGTTCTTGGGATTAAATCCAGGCCCTTGGGTACAATTTACCACTGAACTTTCATTACAGAATCTTTTGTTTTGTTTTGTTTTCAAGACAGGGTTTCTCTGAACTCACAGAGATCTGCCTGAGTGCTGGAATTAAAGGCATGCCCCACCACCACCCTGCTTTTTTGCAGATTCTTGACGTGAGAGAGTGACATGATTAGATTCCCCTTAAGAGCTGCATGCAGGAGATAACTGAGAACCTTAGCATATTAGTGATCCCAGGAGCCTAAGGCAGAGGCAGACAAGCAAGGCCCAGGCCCTCACAGCACCTGCAATGAGCATGGGGACAGGTGTTCCGCACAAGAGAGGAAAGAATATTGTACAGAGAGTAACAGCACAGAAAGCTGGCGTTAGGCCAGGCTCCTTGGCAGCGGAGACATTTAATCTGTCATCTGAGGGACATGTGGAGTTGGGCTAGTAATGACAGAGGGGGTAAGTCTGAAAAGGGAACTCATGATGCAAGACTGTAATCCCAATGTATGACAGGAGAATCAGTTAAAAGTCATCTTTTGCCATGTAGCAAATTTAAGGCCAGCCTAGGCTACATAAAACCCTGTCTCAAAAAAAAAAAAAACACAAACTAAAAACTACAATAAAAATACCCCAGAGACTAGGGATGTGGTTTAGTTGACAGAGTATTTACCTCTGACACAAAGCCTTGACTCAATTGCCAGTACCACATAAAAACCAGACCTGCCTGGCATGGACGGTGGTGGCACACTCCTTTGATCCCAGTATTTAGGAGGCAGAGACAGGCAGATCTCTAAGTTCAAAGTCAGCCTGATCTACAAAGGAGTTCCAGGACAGCCAGGGCAACAGAGAAACCCTGTCTCGAAAAACCAAACCAAACAAAGAAACAAAAAACCCAGACCTTGCGGTACATACCTATAATCCCAACACTTGGGAGGTAGAGGCAAACGGATCAGATACTCAGGCCCTTCCTCTACTATATAATGAGTTTCAGGCCAGTCTGTGCTATATGATATCCTGCCTCAAAATAAAATACAATCAACAACAACAACAACAACAATAACAACAACAACAAAAAATCCAGAAAACCAGAACTCATCGAGAAGCTTCCGGAACATAAAAAATAGTGACCTTTGTTCGGCAAAGTCAAATGACATCATGGAAAGCCTGTTGGACTGGCAGTCCACATGGTGACCTCAGAAAGTTGTTTCATTCCCAGGTCCCTGGGCCCACAGCCAGCTGACAGGAGGTGAGGAAAGAAGGTCTGGTGAGCTGTAGATGCAGGGGGTGGGGGCTGCAGGCTGGGTAGGAGCTTGGCAGAACAGAGACAAAAGGAGTGTTCAGGGGGCAGCTTTCCAAAATGGACCAGGAAATGCCTTGCCAATTAGAGGACATGTTCACAGTCATGTGTCCATTGTTCTTTTCCGTAAGCTTTTTAATACTTCAAAATACAACAGACATTCATATGTTGCAAAACACTTAAACTCAGGAAACTTTAACACAGAAAATAAGAACATAAGGCAGGAGAGTCAGTTAATAACTTAGAGTATAGTCGTCTGGGTCTATTTACATGAATAATAATTTTTATCTATTCATGTATCTAATGGAGCAGACATACTTTTTATATTTATTTATTTAGAAACAGGGTCTGTCTTGGTTAGGGTTTCTTTTGCTTCAACGAAACACCATGACCAAAAAAGCAAGTTGGAGACGAAAGGGTCTATTTGGCTTACACTTCTACATCACTGTTCATCACTAAAGGAAGTCAGGACAGAAACTCAGAGCAGGAACCTGGAGGCAGGAGATGATGCAGAGGCCATGGAGGGGAGCTGTTTACTGGCTTGCTTCCCTGGCTTGCTCAACCTGCTTTCTTATAGAACCCAGGACCACCAGCCCAGAGATGGCGCCAGCCTCCAGGGGCTGGACCCCCTCCCCCCCACAACACTGTTCACTAACTGAGAAAATGCCTTACAGCTGGATCTCATGGAGGCATTTCCTCAACTGAGGCTCCTTCCTCTGATGACTCTAGCTTGTGTAAAGTTGACACACAAAACCAGCTAGTACAGGGTCTCTGGTAGCTGGCCTAGAACTCCGTATATAACTGAAGATGACCTTGAACTCATAATCTTTCTGTTTCTACCTCCCAAGAGCTGGGATTACAGGTATCATACCCAGTTTAGCATACACGATTTTTTTGTTGTTGTTTGCTGGTTTGTTTTTAAGGCAAGGTTTTTTTGTGGCTATGAAGACTGTCCTGGAACTAGCTCTCGTAGACCAGGCTTGTCTTGAACTCAGAGTTCTGCCTGCCTCTGCCTCCCGAGAGCTGGGATTAAAGGCATGCACCACCACTGCCCGGCATACACGATTTTTTGTTTGTTTGCCTGTCTTTTTCAAGACAGGATTTCTCTATGTAGTTCTGGCTGTCCTGGAACTCTGTAGATCAAGCTGGCCTCGAACTCAGAGATCTATTTGCCTGTGTCCCCACACTTGGCTAACATGCAAGATTTTTAAATATCGCTACAGACATCTAAAGTCAAAATGAATGGAACAGAAGGAAGAAATAGATTTAAATCTACAAGTTTGAGCATAGATATAGCTTGCTGCTCTTTGAAACAGGATTTCATTATGTATGTAGCTCATATTGTCCTCAGGTTCACAGTCATCCTGCCTCAGTTTTTCTGTTGTTGAGCTTACAGGCATGAGCTTTACAACCACTGAATTTTATTTTATTTTTTCTGACATAGGTTCTAACATAGCCCAAGGTGGCTTTGAACTTGCTATGTAGCCAAGGGTAACCATGTTCTTTGCCTCTACTTTAGAGCACTGGGTTTATAAGTGTGTGCCATTGTGCCAGGTTTTATGTAGAGCTGGAAACCAAACCCATAGCTTGGCATACTCTACCAAGAGAGTTTCATCTTTAGTCCCTTTCTGGCCACTTCTGTATCCCCGACAGTGGTAGGAAGCATATCTTCAACTAACATGGATCATTCATCTCAGTGTTCCACATTCTCAGTGCCACAAAATCAAACTTAGCAAATCAGGGAGCTGTGGTGAAAACCTTTAATTCCAGCACTCGGGAGGCAGAGGCAGGCGGATCTCTGTGAGCTTGAGGCCAGCCTGGGGCTATACAGGAAAAAAACATCTGTAAGAAGATCCAAAGGTCTGGAAGCTAAGCAATGCAGTCTTTAAAGTTTTATTTATTATTATTATGTGTCTGAAGGTGAGTGTGAGCCACAGTGGAGTTACGGGTATCAGAGTACAGCTCTGTGAAGTTAGTTCTCCCTTCTACAATTACTGGAGTTCTTGGGATAGAATTCTGCATTGGGGGGAGGGGGTGTTTCTATTCAGTACTTTACCTGCTGAGCCATCTCTTTGGCCCTGGTAATGTGTTTCTGAATAGCACTTAAACCATACAATAAGTGAAACTAGAAAGTATGTTAAAGGTGAGGGTGGGCATGGTAGCACACGCTTGCTGTCCCAACACCAAGAATATGAGGCAGGGGGAGAGTTGGAGAGTCAGAGGCCAGCTTGGACTACAGCGTTAGATGAGATGGGGGGCACACAGGGAGAGATGAAAGAAAGAAGGAGAGGGGCTGGAGAGATGGCTCAGTGGTTAAGAGCACTGGCTGCTCTTCCAGAGGTCCTGAGTTCAATTCCCAGCACCCACATGGTGGCTCACAACCATCTATAATGAGATCTAGTGCCCTCTTCTGGCTTGCAGGTGTACATGCAGAGCATTGTATACATAATAAATAAATCTTAAAAAAAAAAAGAAGGAAGGAGAGGAGAAAGAGAGAAAGAGAAATATTTTGATGATGAAGGTTGAGGATGAAAGTGGAGATGAAAATATTCAATTTTGTGAAATACTAAATATTTAGAATGGAGAATAAGATCTAAAATTAGTTACTAAAGCATCTCTCCGGCATTTGAGAAGAAGAGATGAAGAAGATTGCTATTTTTTTTTTTTTTTTGGTTTTTTGAGACAGGGTTTCTCTGTGGCTTTGGAGGCTGTCCTGGAACTAGCTCTTGTAGTCCAGGCTGGTCTTGAACTCACAGAGATCCGCCTGCCTCTGCCTCCCGAGTGCTGGGATTAAAGGCGTGCGCCACCAACGCCCGGCTTTTTTTTTTTTTTTTTTTTTTTTTTTTTTTTTTTTTTTTAAGACAGGTTTTCTCTGTGTAACAGCCCTGGCTCTCCTGGAACATGATCCGTAGACCAGGCTGGCCTCTTCGTCCCAAGTGTTGGGATTAAAGGTATGCACTACCTACCATAAAATTGAGGATAAGCTAGTCTACATAGTGAGTTGCAAGCTAGTCAGAGCAAAATAGTGAGACTTTGTCTTAAGCCAACACATGTGTACACACACACACACACACACACACACACACACACACACACACACTCAAGCTTGAGGGTGGGGGGCAGCTATAATAAGCCTGAAAAGACAGCACACACCTTTAATCCAGCTCTTGGAAAGTAGAGACAGGTGATCTCTGTGAGTCAAAGCCACCTAGCCAGGGCTACATATTGAGACCCTTTCACACACACACACAAAACAAAGTAATAAAAATAGAAGTGAAATGGATGAAAACGATAAGGCAAGGCTATAGAGAAAGATCAATGGTCAAATCAACAAAATTAAAGTTAGTTCTTTGGGGGAAAGCAGTAAGTGAAACTGACTAAAAAAATAAAAACAAAATTTATGAACGAAAAGAAAGAGAAGGCCCTGTTACATATCCCAAAGACCATAAAAGGATAAGGAATACTACGAACATATACCCGTTAATGACCATTAAGAAAAATTAAGAAATGGCTTGAAAACTACAAACTGTCAAACTCTCCCAGAAAGAAACAGCAAAGCCAGCCAGCTGGTTCTGGGAGTTTCTCTCCCAGAAGTCAAGGAGCTGGCAAGTCACCCCTCATCCTAATAAGTCGAAAGCTGAACTGATTGAACATGGAAAAGCAGGAGAGAAATTAGCAGGTGTGAAGAATCCAGAAGGAGAGGCTGGTGATGAAAACAGGAAAAGCAATCATCTGCTGTCGGGGGCTCAGTCCAGAAGGGTCTAAAAACAGAGAGGACCCCCACTTCCGTGGGTTGTATTCTAGCTGTCCCATCAAGCCTTTGCCTCAGGTATCTGTGAAAATTCCCCTCCTGCTTCTGGCTGGGAATTGACATATTCCAGAACATTCTGTTCCTCACAAGACCTCACACAGGAGAAACTTTCCCCAGGATTTGTCTGTGGGGTTCTGTAAGAGGCTAACTCCACCAGGGTTCTAGCCTTCTAAGCATGAGAAAGCAATGCGACTCTAGACCACAGCCATCCTGTGTCATCCAAGGAAAATAAAAGGCTGGGAAGTAGTGGTCGAGGTGGTGGGAGAGAGGTACTGGGTCACCAAAGCAGCTCAGTGAGTTCCAGGCCAGGCAAAGGCTACATAGTGAAACCCTGTGCCAAAACAAGCAACAGAGAAAGAGCCACCAGGCTACATAGTGAAACCCTGTGCCAAAACAAGCAACAGAGAAAGAGCCAATCACTCTTTTTTTAAACTTTGGGTTTATTTATTTTTGTTGCATTTGTGTGTATATGTGTCTCTCTGTGTGTGTGTGTGTGTGTGTCTGTGTGTGTGTCTGTGTGTGTCTGTGTGTGTCTGTGTGTGTATCTGTGTGTGTATCTGTGTGTGTCTGTGTCTATGTGTGTGTCTGTGTATCTGTTTGCACAGCATGCCATCCCACAGTGGACCTGAGAAGTCAGAAGACAACTTTCCAGCTAACTCCTCCTAATGTGGATCAAACTCAGGTCCTCAGGCTTGGCAGCAAGCATCTTTACCTGCTGAGACATCTGGTCTGCCCTACCTGAGGTTTCTTTTTTTTTACCTAAAAGTCACTAATTTGAAACATAAATACAAATCAGGATCCAGTCAACTGGAACAATAGAATGTGAAGAGTGATAGACTAGAGTAACACATACAGAATATTTGGTTTGGTTGGAAACAAAACTCTAAGAACTGCTTTTCCCAAAGATGTTCTTTCAAGAGACTGGCAAAAGCCAGGCATTGGTGGCACATGCCTTTTGTCCCAGCACTCAGGAGGCAGAAGCAGGCGATCTCTGTGAGTTCAAGGCCAGTCTGGTCCATAGAGTGAGTTCCAGGACAACCTCCAAAGCAATACAGAGAAACCCTGTCTCGAAAAACCAAACCAAACCAACCAAACAAAAAGAGCTTGGCAAAGGGGCTGGAAAGACAGCTCAGCAATTAAGAGTCTGGTTGCTCTTCCAGAGGACCCAGGTTCAAAAATGAGGACTCCAGGCCTTGTGTTCAAGTCCCATTCTTCCCGGTCCGCCCAGTGCCATGACAGCTGACAGTTGCCACAGTTATGGCTAGAAAGAAATGTAACGGGGGCTAGAGCGATGGTTCAGTTGTTAAGAGTGTTGGCTGCTCTTGTAGAGGATCTGGGTTCAATTCTCAGCATCCACGTGGCAACCCATAACCATCCTTAACTTCATTTCCATGGGAATTAGATGCCCCTTCTGATTGCCAAGGTCACCAGGGATGAAAATCTCCATTCAGTCCAGAAAATTCATGAAGGTTTCTCCCACCCATTAGCTCAGCCCTTCCTTCATTACCTTACATCTAGGGCCTCCCACCAAAGATACAGAAATTAATTTGCAAGTTTGTTTCTTACTCCCTCCCCCGCCCAAGACAGGGTTTCTCTGTGGCTTTGGAGGCTGTTGTCTCTCACTTCTATGTAAGAACAAAACTCCCTTTTAGTCTTCATTTGGCCGAGGGTTATCATTGGTTCCACACTCCTGAGAAGGAAAATGGATCCAGTATGTGGCAAATTTTGGTAACAGATTTGATGGCCTAAATGTCGTGTAGCCTGATCCTTGTGTGTAGGAAAGTTATTAATCAGCAGGGGAGGGGTTCAGGAGGGTTGACCTTCTGTCTGCTGGTATCCATTGTAAGTAAGGTAGGGATGTTTGATCCCAAAGACAAGGATTGTCAGCAAAGCCCCTGCCTCTTCCTGCATGACCTCCCCCTCCCCTGCATGACCTCTGGGACACTCACTTCTGGAGTGGGAATCTGTCACAAAAACTGCCAGCTTTGGGAACCTCATTTCTGAGAGGCAGGGGGAGATCAACCTGGAGTTCCCAACAAAGGCCTGGCATGTATTGGCCCTGTGGGAACCTTCTAGAACTTTTCTGGCACCAGGATCTATCTGGCTTGAAAATGCACATGACCTACTCCCATGGTTGTCTAAGTGTATTGTCTTAATCCCTTGTGTTTCTTCCCGGGCTGGAGAGATGGCTCA
Organism: Cricetulus griseus; assembly: GCF_003668045.3. Taxonomy (NCBI): domain Eukaryota; kingdom Metazoa; phylum Chordata; class Mammalia; order Rodentia; family Cricetidae; genus Cricetulus; species Cricetulus griseus. Next base: position 115,767,075 of record NC_048600.1, read on the forward strand.
GAGGTTAAGATAACTGACTGCTCTTCCAGAGATCCTGAGTTCAATTCCCAGCAACCACTTGGTGGCTCCCAAGCATCCATTATGAAACCTGGTGCCCTCTTCTAGTGTGCAGATACACATGGAAGCAGAATGCTGTATACATAATAAATAAATAAATCTTTTTTTAAAAAAAGAATTTCTTCCCTATTCTTTCTTTCTATGCATAGGGTGGATTCTAGGGCTCTTTATCTTAATTCATTCATTAATTTTATATCTGTAATTGAGTTTATTGAAGAGAAAGATAACAGAAAATGGGGCTGGGTAAAGGAAAAAAACGTGGAAACACAAACTGGATCTGGGCTTCCTATCCCAGACCTCAGTGGCTTTGCCACTGGATCTAAATTTGTTTTTGTTTTTGTTTTGTTTTCTGAGACGCAGTTTCTCTGTGGCTTTGTAGCCTGTCCTGGAACACAAGCTGTAGATCAAGCTGGCCTCAAACTCACAGAGATTCACTTGCCTCTGTGAGTGCTGGAATTAAAGGCATGCACCACCACTGCCTGACCTATTGGGATTATTTACAAGGGCAGAAATGGCTCAAAGACAGTTGCATTGACAAAGGCCTGTCAGTATGGATGATGGCTCACAACAGTTAGAAACCTGGACAGTACTACACAACTTGCTGGCAGCTCTACAGGTTGGAGAGTTTCTTTCAGGCAGCTTAGCTGGTTTGGGAATGTTCTAGGCAGCCTGTTTAGCCTCAGAGTATCTCCCAGAAACCCTTATTGTCTATATATGCTCAGGGAAGGAGAGGCCTAGTATATCTGTTCAGTTTCAGGGACTTCCTCAAGCCTTTGTGTTGTTAACTTCCTGAACTTGAGTGTCTCCTTGCAGGATGGAAAGTTCCACTTCTTTAGACCATTCTGTATCTGCCCTCTAATTCAGTAGGTCTGTCTTCTTCATCTTAGAGGAGATTGCTGCATCACAGTATGGCTACGTTATCAGTGGGTGTTCTCATAAATGAGAAGCTGTCATTGTGACAACGAGCAGCTGTCATTTCAGTGTTTGAGAGCTGGAGGCAGAAGAATCAGTCCATGGCCATCTTTGTCTACAGAACAAGTTTTCATCAACCTGATGAAACTCTATAAGAACTTGTCTCAAAAGGACCAAAATTTTAAAAAATAAAATAAAAATTAAAGCTAAAAACAAAACAAAACAAAACCAAGCTAGATGTTGTAATTGGATGTTTTCCTAACCCGACTACCTGGCCCTAAATAACCAACTCAGAGGCTGAATATGAATTATAAATGCTTGGCCGATAGCTCAGGCTTGTTACAAGCTAACTCTTACACTTAAATTAACCCCTATTTCTATTTATGCTTTGCTACATGACTCATGGATTGTTACCTGTTTTTTACACAACCTGCTTGCTGGCTGGCTGGTGTCTCCACTGACTCCTCCCTTCTTTATCCCAACATTCTCTGTCTCAAGATGTCTTGCACCATCTCTTCCTGCCCAGCTATTGGCCAAGCATCTTTTTATTAACAATGAAAGCAATGCATATTTACAGTGTACAAAAGGGTTATTCCACAGCAGAATGTGGTGGTGCACACCTTTAATTCCAGCGCTGAGAGGCAAAGGCAGGTGGATCTCTGTGAGTGAGTTCCTGGATAGCCAGGGCTACATGGGACACCAATAATAACAACAAAATAAATAAACAAATAAATAAGCAAGCCAGGTGGTGGTGGTGCACACCTTCAATCCCAGCATTTGGGAGACAAAAGCGGGCAAAGCTCTAAATTCAAGGCCAGCCTGGTTTACAGAGTGAGTTCCAAGACAGCCAGGGCCATATAGAGAAAACCTGTCTTAGAAAGAGAGAAAGAAAAGAAGAAAGAAGGAAAAAGAAAGAAAGAAAGAAAGAAAGGAAGGAAGGAAGGAAGGAAGGGAAGAGAGAAAGGAAGGAAGATAGATACATAGATAGATAGATAGATAGATAGATAGATAGATAGAAGATAGATAGATAACCTCCTCCACCCTTTAGTGAAACAAAGGGAGCAGAAGGGGAGCAGAAGTGGTGTTAACAAGCACATGAGAAGGGACCCATCATAGTGCTCAAACTATGCTAGCTACTGTCCCAAGACCTCAAGGTAGGGCTCTAGGAGCCATCGGGGGAGAAAAGCTAATGAGCTCCCACAGCCATACTGATGGTGCCATAACCTGCCTAGAATGAAACAGACCTACCAGAGGAAAACCCAGGGGCTACTGGACAGAGCTTTCTAGCACCTTTAGTTTCCACTAGGTTGTCTGGGTCTAATGTGACTCCTAGGGACATAGGACCTCAGTGAGGAAAGCCATTAAATGAAGACTCTTATTTCTGTTAATAAATTTGTGTACCGACTGAAGGCTGAATATCAATACAGCACATTCCTGTCCCATTCTCACACCCACATTTGGAAATTAAAGAAATGTACATTGCTGTCCAATTCCTTGTACTAAAGAGCAAGAGGGGTACAAAATGAGATGGGCACCAAATCAGGGTGCCGGTTGTTCAGCAGTGTAGAAGCAAAAGATGGACTGAGAGATGGATCAGTGCATAAATTGTTTGTGCTGCAAGCATGAGGACCTGAGTTCAATCCCCAGCACTCACAGAAAAAGCTGGGTATAGTGGCATTTGTAGGGGACAGTAAGCCACGCCTGTCAAGGCGTGGTCAAGGTGAGGTCAGTATGACGCGGCATGGGCTCTCTCTCTTCTTTTTTTTTTTTTTTTCCCCCAGACACGGTTTCTCTGTGTAGCTTTGGGGCCTATCCTGGCAGCCGCTCTGGAGACCAGGCTGGCCTCGAACTCACAGAGGCGGCATGGGCTCTTAAGGAACTGCAAGCACTTGGAAGCCCCTTTTCCTGCCCCTTCCCTCTGGCCTGGCTGCTCGGCTGCCCCTGGCACGCTCTGGCTTGCGTTTGGCTGGTATTTATCTCAATAAAGATATCTCGACCTTACAGATTACGGATTGTCTTTTGGGTCAGGCAATAAGTGGCGCCTAAAAATCCACGGCCTATTCTGGCTTCCCGAGGCTCCCTACAAGCCTGCTAGGCACAGCCCAGATTGTCTTTTGGGTCACGCAATAGGCATTCACTTGTAATCTCTGCACTGGGGAGGCAGACATAAAAGATCCTTAGGAACCACTGAGCAGGCCACTTAACTGAATTCGAGAGTCCCAGCCTAACAGAGCAAAGAATATATACACCCCTGAGATGTATAGATTCCCACTCTCACTAGCTTTTCCAGAAATACATTCTCGAGACTGTCTTAGATAGAGTCATTATATTATTTTGATATACATTCAATGAGCCCTGATAAAGATTTGACTTCCTATGTAGTACTATTTACAGAGTACAAAGGCCAATGTAAATATTCTAGTTACTTAACATTTTTATTTTCATGGTATAGACTGATTGTCTACCCCAGGCTTTGCACATTTGAGGCTGTCACTGTCAAGGCATTTAGATGCAAGACAGCCCTGTAATAGGAGACGCACTAAGATGCCTGTAATATTAACAGTCACGTAGGAACACAGACATCTTTATTTGGCTTTCTGAAAGGCTGGGTTCCTTCCTATGTACTGTCCTATGATTGGCTGATGGTAGTTCTGGGAATTGAACCCAAGGCCTCATGCATACCAGATAAGTAAGTGTTCTATTACTAAGATATCTCATCAGGCCTGTTTTTTGTTTTTTGTTTTTTTTGTTTGTTTGTTTGTTTTTGAGATAGGGTCTCAGGCTGGCTTTGAACTCACTGTAATCCAGTCTGGCTGTGGATATGCAATCTTCTTGCCTCCACTTGTTGAATTTCTGGGATGATGAACCTAAGCCCCCAGACCCAGTTGCCTTATGATGTACGATGGAATGGTTCTTACTACTCTACTATTAAACATCTGACTTCTAAACATCTGACTTCTTTTAAAGGTAATAGCATCAGAAACAATGATGAACACCTAATATAGTCCGCCATTTTTATCTACATAGCAGTGATGTCATGAGAGGCAAGCCCCCAGGCTTTTTAATATGGGTCTCAGCTCCAGGAACAAACCTCAGCTCTCTCTGCTAGAGAGACCCCATCAGTAGTGCTACTTCTGTTCTTTGGGCAGCAAATCCTCTGGTCTTATCTAAGTAATGAGGTGGAGGTCATAAATTTTTGTTTGTTTGTTTGTTTGTTTTTCAAGACAGGGTTTCTCTGTGTCTTTGGAGGCTGTCCTGAAACTAGCTCTTGTAGACCAGGCTGGTCTTGAACTCACAGAGATCTGCCTGCCTCTGCCTCTGGAGTGCTGGGATAAAAGGCGTACAACACCACCACCTGGCAGGTCATAAAATTTTAAGTGATAATTGTAACGATAAGTCTTACTGCCAGCCGCTTGAGTTCTGCCATCACGTTAGGGCCCCAAATAACTTACAGAGACTTATATTAGGTACGATTCTGGTGGCCAATGATTAGGATTTCTCAATCTATATATTTTATAAAGACTTATCTGATCAAGGATGCCTGTGGCATTCGTCCTCTCTTGTCGGGCTCACATGGCAGCTCCAGAGAAGAGAGCAAGAAGAAGAGAAAGAGAGTGATTTCCTGCTTGTACCTGCTTATATTCTGAGTCCGCCTGCTATGTCACTTCCTGCCTGGATCACAAGACTTCTTTTTACTACATTTCCCAGACTCCTCCTCAACTCCTAGTCCCACCTATCTTTCTGCCTCATTGGCCGAACAGTGCTTTATTCAACAACCAATAGGGTAAACATACACAGAAGGACCTTCCCCATCAGATAATCATTTAGGGATAGAAATAGGTAGGCCCACATCTATACAATAACAAAACCTATATGAGATTGCCTAGGCAAAATTTCACTCCTCTAATGGACCCCTTAACGACACCTACATTCAAGTGGAGTAAAAGTGGGCCTTCATTCCTCCGTACCCTCAAGAATGAGGAGTGAGGCCGGGTGTTGATGGCGCACGCCTTTAATCTCAGCACTCCAGAGGCAGAGGCAGGTGGATCTCTGTGAGTTCCAGACCAGCCTGCTCTACAAGAGTTAGTTCCAGGACAACCTCCAAAGCCACAGAGAAACCCTGTCTCAAAAAAACAAAAAAAAAAAAAAAGAATGAGGAGTGAAAATAATAACCAGGGGGATGGGAGATGGTTGCCTTGAGTAGTGCCTGAATTGCTACTATCTTTGAGGATTCCCACCTGTGGGGCAGAGATTCCTTTCTAGGAGGGTGAGCCAAAACAGATCAGATCTAAGATGGCTACCAGAGTGACCCCAGAGAAACCTCTGTAGGCAGATTTTTCCGTGCCCAAATAACCACACAGAGACTTACTATTAATTATAAATGCTCAACCAATAGCTCAGGCTTGTTACTATGTAACAAGCTCTTACATTTTAAATTAACCCATATTTCTTATTTACGCTATGCCATGTGTCAGTACCTTTTCTCAGTACTGCAAGTTCATCTTGCTTTTCTCTCCTTGTCTCCTCCAGACTCTTCTTCCCAGCATCCTCTTAGTCTAGTTCTCTGGCCTAACCTTATCCTGCCTAACTGTAGGCCAGTCAGCTTCTTTATTAACCCAATTTCAGTGACATATAATTCACACAGTGTAAAGGAATATTCCACAAACCTCTAACTCCACTATCATACTATCTGAATACTAAATGGCATGCCCCTCCAATGCCAGGACAGCTGACAACTGTCAGAATAACAGGAAATAATCAGAAAAGAGGGCTGGGAGATGGTGCAACAGGTAAAGGCAGTATTTATGTATGCCTGGTGACCCAAGTTTGATCCCTGGAACCAATCTAAAAAGAAAGATATTGTGACCCAGACATAGTGGTGCACGCCTTTAATCCCAGCACTCGGGAGGCTGAGGCCAGCCTGGTCTACAGAGCGAGTGCCAGGACAGTGCGGGACATATAGAGAAATTGTCTCAGAACACTCACCACCCCCCAAAGAAAGACATAGTGGTGTGCACACCACTATGTCATCCCAGCACTGTAAAGGAGAGGCAGGAGGCAGAGGAGGGAGAGTTGCTCAAAAGCTGCAGGCCACCTAGTCTGGAGTAGCCTCAGAAACAAGAGGCACCTTGCTCAACAAGATATGGAAGTATAGAATTCAATTCACCCCTGAAAGTTGTCCTCTGACCTCCACAGGGGCAGCATGGCATACACACTCCTTCAGTCACACACATACACACAAAATGAATGAATAAATAAGCCAGAAAAGAAGCGAAAATATGCTATTTCAGTTTCTGGTAAATGTCTGGTTGTTCCTAGAAATATGCTCCCCCCAACTAAACTAGCCCCCAACTTTCTCTCTCTCTCTCTCTCTCTCTCTCTCTCTCTCTCTCTCTTCTCTCCTCTCTCTCTCTCTCTCTCTGTGTGTGTGTGTGTGTGTGTGTTTTCTCTGAGATAGGATTTCTCTGTGTAGCCCTGGCAGTCTTGGAGCTCACTCTGTAGACCAGGCTGGTCTCGGACTCACAGAAATCCTCCTGCCTCTGCCTCCCGAGTGCTGGAATAAAAGGCGTGCGCCACCACTACCAGGCTATTACCTTACTGACCCTTAAGAGTTGACAAATTGATTTGCAAGTTTGTTTACTACTTCCACTCTTGACCAAGAATGAAGGGTCCCTCCCTGTTCAGCCGTCTGTTCTTTGTTATCTCCACAATTCTTAGTGGGTGGGGGTTTCGGAGAAGCGCCCCGTTGACAAGAGCTGGAAACTGAGCCAAAGCAAAAGCTGCACTTGCCTGTGGTCATCAGACTCCAGCTTCCTCATCCATCTGTGGGAACACACACCCGTAAGTCTCCAGGGAGTTTCCAGGCAGCCAGCTTCAGAGTAGAGATGCATCATTGGTTTCCTTCATTCTGAGGCTTTCAGCTTCTTGGCTGAGCAATTACTCAGTATTGTCTGCCTCTCCAGTGTACAGATAGGACCTTTCCAGCCCCATTTAAATTACTTATCTTGGACATTTGTCACACTAAGAAATCTATCTAGCCAGGTGATAGTGTCATATGCCTTTAATTCCAGCATTCAGAAGGTTGAGGCAGGCAGATCTCTGTGAGTCCCCGGCCAGCCTGGTCTACAGAGGGAGCTCCAGGACAGCATGGCTATATAGAAAAATCCTGTCTAGAAAACAAACTACCAAAACAACAACAAATGTCTAACACAGATGGATATGATCAAGATACATTGTATAGATGCCTGAGACTGTCAAAGAGTAAATAGACTATTTTAAACTGAAAAAAACATACTTTGTATAGAAGTGTTTTACCTGCATGCTATCTGTGTACCACCCACAAACCTTCAGAGGCCAAAAGAGGGTCTTGGATCTCCTAGAACTGGAGTTTCAGATGGTAGCGAGGCACTACCATGTGGGTGCTGAGAATTGAACCTGAGTCCTATGGAGAGCAGCAAGTACTGAAACTCTCAGGCCGTCTCTCCAATCCCAGTAAACTATGTTTGTTTTGTTTGTTTTTTAACTAAAATGATGGTTTTTAATGTAAACTATGGTTTTTGTTTTTGGTTTGTTTTGGTTTTTCGAGACAGGCTTTCTCTGTGGCTTTGGAGGCTGTCCTGGAACTAGTTCTTGTAGACCAGGCTGGTCTCAAACTCACAGAGAGGCCTGCCTGGGTTACATAGTGAGGTCCTGTCCAGACTGGGCTACAACAGGAGGCTCTCTCCATCAAAACAGAAAACAAAAATGTGGGTCTGATGTTGAGAGAAGGAGAGGGAGAGAGAGACAGAGACACATAAACAGAGATAGAGAGACAGACAGAGACAAAGACAGACAGAGACTCTAAGGGAATTTGCTAGATTCCCACCTACAACAGGCTCAAGGGTATAGTCCTTTTAATTAATTTGAAAGACTGCTTTGATAAGAGAATTCGAGGTTTCCCTGATCACAGGGCTACGTAAGGAAGCATTTCCCACCATGGGCAGCCATACTCAGAGGCTATTACACCTAAGGGGAGCAAATGCCAGTGATGGACACAGAATATCAGGAACTCTTATTGCTGTTTGGAAAACATGGTGGTATGGTCACTTTGGAAAAAACTTGATTTTTTCCCCTTTTTCCTTTGTAGATATCTATCTATCTATCTATCTATCTATCTATCTATCTATCTGAGTTTTTTACCTGAATGTGTGTCTATGTACCACACCTGCACAGTGTCCTTAGAGGCCAGAAGAGTGGTGGGGGAGGGGCATGAGAGATGAATGGAGTTCATGGAAGACAGCTCACACCAGTCAGCATAACCATGGTGGGTGAGCCTTGGAGAGGCAGAGGCCCAGGACTCCATGTCCTGAGACCTCATGCTGTTATTGAGCATAGCTCTGCTTATTGCCCTCAAGGTCACCATGTCCCTCATAACCTATGAGTTGTATAAAAACTCTAAGGGGATTTCCAGCCCCTCATTGGACAGTGTCACTTATACTTGCGGGAGCAGATTAATGATTCAACCACCATCCTTAGAAAGAAGGATGGTGGCATTGGTGGCACACGCCTTTAATCCCAGCACTCCGGAGGCAGAGGCAGGTGGAGCTCTGTGAGTTCGAGGCCAGTCTGGTCTACAAAGTGAGTTCCAGGATAGGCTCCAAAGCTTCACAGAGAAACCCTGTCTCGAAAAAAAAAAGAAAGAAAGAAAGAAAGAAATTTAGACATGAGCAAAGTTAGGTTAAGATGTATTTCTTATTTTTCTCCTATTCCTTTCCCTTTTATATCTCTGAAGACAAAAATTTCTACACAAGAAAAGATTACCTCACAACCACAAGTTACATATTTTCCAAAGACAAATTAAAATCTTATTTTCTTTTTCCGAGACAGGATTTCTGTGTGTAACAGCCCTGGCTGTCCTGGAACTCGCTTTGTAGACCAGGCTGGCCTCGAACTCAGAGATCCACCTGCCTCTGCCTCCTGAGTGCTGGGATTAAAGGTGTGATCCACCACTGCTTGACTGACAAATTAAAATCTTTACACAGGAAGAAATCACAGGGTGATCAGGAAGTTACATGTTTCCCTTAGAAGCCAACAGGTAGGTAGTTGAACATTTTTCTTTGTATTAATTTTCCCACCATAACATCTTTACCCCAAAGCAATGATTCTTTTTTTTTTTTGGAGACAAGGTTTCTCTGTGTAGCTTTGGAACTTGTCCTGGAGCTCACTCTGTAGACCAGGCTGCCCTCAAACTCAGAGAGATCTGCCTGCCTCTGCTTTGGGGGTGCTAGAATTAAAGGTGTGATCCACCACCATCTGGCAGAATTAAGTTTTTAAGAATAAATTTATAGCCAGGCATTGGTGGCGCACGCCTTTAATCCCAGCACTCAGGAGGCAGTGGCAGGCGGATCTCTGTGAGTTTGAGACCAGCCTGGTCTACAAGAGCTAGTTCCAGGACAGCCTCCAAAGCCACAGAGAAACCCTGTCTCGAAAACCCAAAAAAAAATAAATAAATAAATTTATATATTTATTTATTTTACATTTTGGCCACAGTTTTCCCTCCCTCCTCTCCTCTCAGTCCCTACCCCTCACCTCCCCTCTGCCCACCCCTTCATCCACTCCTCCTCCATTTCTATTCAGAAAAGGGCAGGCTGTCAGACTCATTTATTGCCTTTTGGGACCCTATTCCTCATAATGGGTTGCCTTGCCCAGCCTTAATGCAAGGGGAAGTTCTTAACCTTATTGCAACTTGATAAGAATTAAGTTTTGACCCCTCAGATAAAGTCAACAATGCCACACCTTCTCTCCAGTGTCTCTGGTCTGAGGAGAGCTGGTTCTCTGGGCATCAGGAGTCAGATCCTCTGAAAATGGAATTACAGAAGGTTATTAGCTGCCATGTGGGTTCTGGGGAGCCATCTCTCCAGCCCCTACACTTCCTTATAAAGCTAAACATGTTTTTTTTTTCTTTTCTTTCTTTTTTTTTTTTTTGTAATATCAACTGGATTTAGTGATGTATAGTTGAAGGTTAGCCTTAGCTATATTCCAAGCTATATAACCAGCTCAGGACTCACGTGAGACTCATGAGACCTTGTCTAAAACAACACCCTCAGGATTGCAGACGTGGCTCAGCAGTTGACAGCATGCATGCTCTTCCAGGGGGCCTGAGCTCAGTTCCCAGCACCCACAATGGGCAGTTCACAACTATATGAGAACTCCATCTCCAAGGGATTTCACACCCTCTCCTGGAACTCCTGGGTGCACACACACACACACACACACACACACACACACACACACACACACACCACACCACACCACCAGCAGCAACAGCACCTCCCCACACCTACCCTGGACATATACACACATTTTTTTTTCTAGACAACGTTTCTCTGTGTAGCTTTGAAGCCTATCCTGGCACTTGCTCTGTAGACCAGGATGGCCTCGAACTTAACAGAAATCTATCTGCCTCTGCCCTCTGAGTGCTGGGATTAAAGGCGTGTGCCACCACCATCCGGTTTACACACATTGTTTTTAAACTTTCATCCATATGCACATGGCACCCCTCAGATACATACATACATACATACATACATACATATATATATATATATAATTTTTTGAAAACTGCAAAGACACACATTTATCATATCTGATGCTAAATTTTATGTCTCAACTTAATTAGATCACAAAGTGTCCATTGATTTGACCAAACATTCTGATTGCTCCTCTAAGAGGGTCTCTGGATAAGATTAATATAACTGACTACAACAGACTTCCCTCCCCCAACGCTGAATCTCATAATCAATTGAGCATCCATAGGTAGAACAAAACTGTTAGAGGAAGGAAGGAAGGAAGGAGGGGAAGGAAGGAAGGAAGGAAGGAAGGAAGGAAGGAGGGAGGGAGGGAAGGAGAGAAGGAAGGAAGGAAGGAAGGAAGGAGGGAGGGAGGGAAGAAGGGAAGGAAGGAAGGAGGGAAGGAAGGAAGGAAGGAAGGAAGGAGGGAGGGAGGGAAGGAGGGAAGGAAGGAAGGAGGGAAGGAAGGAAGGAAGGAAGGAGGGAGGGAGGGAAGGAGGGAAGGAAGGAAGGAGGGAAGGAAGGAAGGAAGGAAGGAGGGAGGGAAGGAGGGAAGGAAGGAAGGAGGGAAGGAAGGAAGGAAGGAAGGAAGGAAGGAGGGAAGGAAGGAAGGAGGGAAGGAAGGAAGGAAGGAGGGAGGGAAGGAGGGAAGGAAGGAAGGAGGGAAGGAAGGAAGGAAGGAGGGAGGAAGGGAAGGAAGGAAGGAAGGAGGGAAGGAAGGAGGGAGGGAAGGAAGGAAGGAGGGAAGGAAGGAGGGAAGGAGGGAAGGAAGGAAGGAGAGAGATAAGACTGGAAGCTGAAAAGCTAGACATCCAGTAAGAATAGATGTTTCATCTGGGAAAGCCCAATATCTGTCCTTCTTTCCTTTTCCCAGTACTTGGGATTGAACTTAACACTTTAGGCATACTGAGCCAGTGTTCCACCACTGAGCTACACCAGCCCTCATACTAGAAATTTCATCATTGTCTCTGATTCTCAGGCCTTTGGATCTTGAGATTTCCTAATCTCTGTATCTACATGATCCAACTATTACGTATCTACCCACTGATCCACCCTCCTGTCCTCAGGTGTTTTCTATTATTGGTAATGAATACCACAGTTTGGGCAACTTTATGAAGAAACAAGGGTTGTTTGGGAGTTTGGGTTTCCCCCCTCACCTCACAGTCTTGAAAGTTAAAAATTACCTGAGGCTACATTGGTGTCCAGGGGCCATGCTCCCACCAGGGCCATACTGATCTGAGTGGCTTGCGCTGCCACCCAGGGCCATGGTGACATCTGGGCCTGAGCTTTGGCCAAGGGCCATGTCTGGGTCTGTTTCCTACCATACCCAGAATCTGTGTTGATGTCCATGTCCCATGTAACCACTGCAGGCCATAGGGATTCCCATTGCCTGGGCCCCCATCTGAGGCCACGTTAATGTCTGAGGGCCATGCTGCCACCAGGAGCCATACTCTTCTGAGTGGCCTGCCTTGCCACCTGAGGCCATGGTGACATCCAGGCCCCAGCTGCAGCTGAGGGTTATGTCTGGGTCTGTTGCCCTACTGAAGTAGTCGGGTCTGTGATGATGTCCAGGGCCCATGGAAGAGCTGGCCCTTCCACCCCCTGGCCACCTCAGCAAGAGAGCTGCCCCCTCTCCTGGGGAAAATTAGCCCCAGTGTTGTGGGCTCAGGAGAACTGTCTTTGCCTGGACAGCTGCCACAAGAGGAGAGATGACCCCACCCCTCACCATTCATGCAGGAAAGGTGGCCCTGACCCTCTCCTGAGGTGAGTGGTCCAAGTAAAGGCCTAGACTGACTAACTCAGCTACCATCTAGGCCCACATCCAGGGCTTTGAGTTGGCCCATCCCAATATCTACCTCATCTATGACTGCTAGAGAGCATGAAGGGACCGGTCCTGTGGAACTATAGCCTCAGGAGCTCCATACTTGGGCAACAGATGGGTATCCCCAAAAAGTTTCAGTGAGGGTCCAGTATTAATGATGTACTAGAAGCTGGAGGCCTTGGACCAGACCAACAATTCATTGCAATGAACATTTGCAAGTAAAACTCTTTAAGCAAAAGGGTATATTGTGTGACACACCAAAGCTACCAAGACCACTACAACAAATGAATATGTGAGGCCGGGTGTTGGTGGCACACACCTTTGATTCCAGCACTTGGGAGGCAGAGGCAGGAGGATCTCTGTGAGTTCGAGACCAGCCTGGTCTACAAGAGCTAGTTCCAGGACAGCCTCCAAAGTGACACAGAGAAACCCTGTCTCAAAAAAAAACAAAAAACAAACAAACAAACCCAAAAAACCAAATGGAGCCACCAAGATGGCTCAATCAGATGAAGACTCTTGTCTCTCAATAATGCAAGCCTGACATGAGTTTGAGCTCCAGAGTCCATGTAAAAGTGAAAGCAGAGACCTGAGTCCACAGTTATCCTCTGACCTCCACATGCATGTGGCATGCTATGCTCCTCCCACGTTACATGTACACAATCAATAAATAACATTTAATGCTCACACAAAATCTAGATACAACCTAGATGTCCATTAACAGGAGAACAGGTAAATTGTGGCATTTTTATTTGTTTTGCTTTGTTTTTCGAAACAAGGTTTCTCTGTGTAACAGCCCTGGCTGTCTGGAACTGGCTCTGTAGACCAGACTGTCCTTGAATTCACCGAGATCTGCCTGCCTCTGCCTCCTGAGTTCCGGGATTAAAGGCGTGCGCCACCATGCCCTACAAATTATGGTATATTTATTTGGTAGAATACCAAGTAATCTTCCAATTATAATCCATGGAGACAGAACACAGATTGCTGAGGGCGTTTAGAGGGAAATACTGCCTGAGTGAGCTTGCTAGATATTAGAAATACTCAATTTTGATCTGATTGATGGTTACTATATATATATAGTATATATAATATATATGTTGTTTTTCTGTCGGCTTAGCAGCTGCAACTGAATTTGCTTATGCTTTAGCTACTGTCTGTGCCCCTCAGCCCTACAGCTAGCACCCCACTGTTCAGACTGCAGCCTGGCAGGATTTCAGAGGCCAACAAATGCAGATTTTAACTAAGTCTCTATCATTCTATTTACCAATAAAGATTCAGGAGTCAGATGTTGGGGGACCTGCTAGATCAGAGAAGCCAAGAAGCAGCCATCTGACCTTCCTTTTTGGTTGGAGACCCAACAAGATAAATGTGTCTCTTCATTTATCCCCAAAGGAGAAGACAAAACAAAACAAAACGAAAATCCTTGATTCTCTCAGTCCTTCCCTACTCATTCGTGTTAGTCTCTCTATCCATATTCCTGGTTCCTGTGTACTCTCTATGGCTAATTCCTGTCAACTAGTCACTGGCTCTGTCCTCCATCCAAGGTTAATTTTATTAACACAGTCTCAGATTTTCACAGTTCAATCAACTATCTCACAACTTATCTTTACATGGCACCTGTAACTCCAGGTTCAGGGGACCCAACACCCTCTTCTGACTTCATACAGTCACTCCTACAGATGCACACACACACACACACACACACACACACACACACACACACACACAAAAAAAAAAAAAAAAAAAAAAAAAAAAAAAAAAACAACTAAATCTTCGCCAGTCAGTGTTAGCGCATGCCTTTAGTCCCAGCCCTTGGGAGGCAGTGGCAGGCAGATCTCTGTGAGTTTGAGGCCAGCCTGGTCTACCGAGGGAGTTCCAGAACAGCCTCCAAAGCCACAGAGAAACCCTGTCTGGAAAAACAAAACAAACAAAAAATCTTCAAGGGCAAAGCCGGGCGGTGGTGGCACACGCCTTTAATTCTAGCACTTGGGAGGCAGAGGCAGGTGGATCTCTGTGAGTTCGAGACCAGCCTGGTCTACAAGAGCTAGTTCCAGGACAGCCTCCAAAGCCACAGGGAAACCCTGTCTCAAAAAACCAAAAAAAAAAAAAAAAAAAAAAAAAAAAAAAGCTTCAAGGGGGAACTCATGCATGGACCCCGACTGATAGCTGGGAAACCAGCATAGGACCGACCCAGACCCCCTGAAACGTGGGTGTCAGTTAGGAGGCCTGGGCAGTCTATGGGGCCTCTGGAAGTGGATAGTATTTATCCCTAGTGTACGAATGGAGTTTGGGACCCCATTCCACACAGAGGGATACTCTCTCAGCCTAGACACACAGGGGGGAGGGCCTAGGCCCTGCTCCAAATGATGTGACAGACTTTGAAGAGCCCCAGTGGGCAGCCTCACCCTCCTTGGGGAACAGAAAGGGGATGGGATAAGGGGTTGGTGGGGGGCCAGAGAGGAGGGGAGGGAGAGGAACTGGGATTGGCATGTAAAGCAAGATTGTTTCTAAGTTAAATTTTAAAAATCTTGGCTTTTTTTTTTTTTTTTTGGAGGGGGTGGGGTTGAGATAGGGTTTCACTGTGGCCTTTGGAGGATGTCCTGGAACTAGCTCTTGTAGACCAGGCTGGTCTCAAACTCACAGAGATCTGCCTGCCTCCGCCTCCCAAGTGCTGGAATTAAAGGTGTGCGACACCACTACCTGGCTTAAATTAAAAACATCTTGTTTTAAAGGTTTTTTTTTCTTTGTATAACAATTCAACTACTACATTTTGCTTAAAGTATTCAAGGAACTCTGGCATTTCCAAAGAGCCTGTATTTGGATGGGGCAGCCCAAAGAAGGGCTGCAGCCAAGTTGGGTGCGTAGCTAGCATTATGCTTTGTTGATGGCCTGGGCTGGGGTTATGGAATGTCAAGGCTCTTGTCAAGGCAAATGACAGAAAACAGGAAAGAGCATAGAGAAGGGAAGAATAAAGAATAAGGGCCAAGGGCAGATTCTTTCACTCTGTGGCCTGTAGCCCAAACCGTGGACTTCTGACCTCACCAGAAACCCAACAAAGGTAAGAAAGCCAAATGGTTTCCAAGTGGGAAAGGTGCCAGCCACCATTTTTGCTGCCCAAGGAATCAATAATAATAATAATCCTTATGATTCATGTTCGTCCCATTTTATTCCAAAGCACTTTACCGAAAAGCCCCTTGGCCCAGCCAAGAAGTTCAGGCAAGAAGCCAGAATACCTGCGCTCTAGATCTCTCCATGTAACTTTTGGACTTTATTGGGATGTGTTTCTCTGGTTTTAGTTGTGGGCGGTACCATATATGGAGAAATATATAGTTTTACTTACTTACATCATCTCACTTAGCCCTCCAATCCCTGATGAGGAATCGGATTCTTATTCTAAGTATATAGCTATGGAGATGGCATCTGGTTAGGGCAGAATTTGTCCAAACTCACACACACAGTATTAAGGTGGGGTAGGCCAGGCAGTGGTGGCACAGGACTTTAATCCAAGCACTCGGGAGGCAGAGGCAGAAGGACTTGTAAGTTCGAGCCTACAGAGTTCCAGGACAGCCAGGGCTACACCGCCCCACCCCCCAAAAAAATATCAAAACCAAAACAAAAGGTAGGGTGGGAAAAGGAAATGGGTAACTCTGGCTTTGCCTTCAACGCCCTATATAGACCAGGCTGACCTTAAACTCAAGAGATCCACCTAACTTAAGTGCTGAGATTAAAGGCATGGGCCATCAAGGCTGACACCTGGGCCCTTTAGATTCAAACCTTTTATTCTACCCTTATCAAAGTAGATAAGTACATTCCAAGCCTTTTGTGTGTGTGTGTGTCAGGAGATGGCTTGATTCCATACAAAATACCTACTGCATATTCCAGAGGCAGATCTGGGCTGGTTGGGTTCTAAAACGTACAACTTGGAAGACTCTTTTCATTAAAAAACAAAATATGGGTTGGGCGTTGGTGGCGCACGCCGCACTCGGGAGGCAGAGGCAGGCAGATCTCTGTGAGTTCGAGGACAACCTGGTCTCCAGAGCGAGTACCAGGATAGGCTCCAAAGCTACACAGAGAAACCCTGTCTCGAAAAAACAAAACAAAACAAAACAATATTAAATAATTTGAGAACAGACCGGTGGTAGGCCTTCTCAGCAAGGAACCTTAAAGCCTAAACTTCATTAATTATCATGATCAATCTGTCTCTCTTGCACGCTGCATAAGCTGGACACATCAGATCCCGGTTGATGCAACGTGGCAAAAGCGGGAAGTGGAAGTCCTGGGAAAAAGAGTCTCATTCTCCCCAGGAGACAAGAGGAATTACACCAGCAGCGAAACTGTGAGGAAGAAGGCAGTGTGCCAAGGAATAGTCCAAAGAGACAGTGTGACCCAGCTGGCTGAGATGTGAGCAACGGCAGTGTTATTGTGGCAGCCGAGGAGCCAGGAGCAATGGCGTTGCCGGGGGAGCGATGGCACAAACCATGTGTGGGTTGGCCTTCGCATTGCCTTCTGCCTCCCTCCGTCTAATCCTGATATCCCTTCCGCTGAGCAGGGGAGGCAAAGCCCACTATAGTCGATGGCTGCAGGAGACCAGAAAGTACACGCCTTTCCTCTCCAGACTCGCTGGATGGTGGAATGCGGGAAGTTCGAACGCCGGTGGCCAGGCTGCAGTTCCTGCCTTAGGACTGGGGTGCCGGGCCCTCCTCCCGGTTCCCCACCGCCGCCGTCGCCGTGGTGGGGGCAGAGCCCGCGGCCTGCTTTCTCAGGGCTGGCCGAGCCTTTTTGACAAGCTGATTTCGAGACGGGGATTGGCTGATCCAGGCGTGACGCCGGTAACAACAAAGGTGGAGTTGGAAGAAATTAGATTAAAGGAGAGAAGGAAAAAAAAAAAAATTAAAGGGGGAGCTAGCAGGCGACTGGAGGCAGAGACCAAGGGGAGATGCACGAAGCTCCGTTCCCGGTCCTCACTTCCCCCTTTCAAGCTCCTTCGCACAAACGCGCCGGGATTTTGCTCTAAACCCCCACCCCGGCCGCGGCCTAGTTACGGAAGCCCGGGTAGAAGGGATTGGCTGCTCCGATGCATCTTGAAAAATCTCCCCAACTCCCACTGACACTCCACTACGACCCAGGGGAGAACTTTTCGGTCTAACTCCTTGGATCCTAAGGCCACTGAAGATGGGGGGCGGGGGGAGCATCGAGAACAACGAAAGACTCGCTCTGGAACCCGGAAGGCCCTCGCGGGGCATCGCGACCGAACGAGGCGGGGTGCTTCCCCGGTATTTTGATGTGTTGCAAACCTAGGAGCCTCTATTTTTTATTCGTTTTTGTAACACCCCCTTCCCCCCACCCCGCTTTAGCTTCAGGGTTGCAAAAGCAGAGCAATAAAAAAAAAAAAAAAAAAAAAAAACCTGCGCACACACTCAGACACACACCAGTGGCGACAGGGGAGAGTTGGAAAAACGCAGGAGAGGAGGAGGAGGCAGGAGACAGCGGGGATGGAGCAATGGGAGCAAGAGCAGGCAGGATCCCTCACAGATCCCCCTCCGGCTTCAAGCTACCTCGCCCGCCCCGGCAGGGGAGCGAGGAGTCGGGCGAGCAGATGGAGCCGAGCTCGCTCTAGGCAGCTGGCTTGGCCGGAGACTGGAGGAGCCGCCAAGCGACCGGCTGATTGGAAGAGAAACGCAGAGCGATGGAGGCGGGGGTAGGAGGACGATTTCTCTGCGGGGACTGGCGGCGGCGTACACGCCCGGGTCGGGCGCTGCAGAGCTTGGCTAGCTTTCAACCCGCGCTCGGCGGCTCCAGCCCCGCGCACCCCCGCCCCCAGCCCTGCCAGCGGCCCCGCAGGTGAGTGCGAGCCGGGAGCAAAGAAAAAAAAAAAAAAAAGCCAAATGTCGAAAAATGTCTGCCTTGAAAAAACAAGAAAAAAAAAAACCAAAGAATTTTTCTTATTCCTTTTTTAAAAATTTTCGTGCAGCCCCCAGAGCGGTGGGAGGGAAGGGGTGAGGCTGAGCCGTCCGGAGGAGGCGGAGGGGCCAGGCGAGGCCGGGGCGGCCCGGGAGGCGGCGGCGCCAAGGCGGCTCTGACGGGCGAGCGCTCGAAGCGGCGCTGCGCTGCGCCGAGGCGGGCGGGCGGCGGGCGAGCGGGGCGGGCGGAGCGCGGCGCGTGGGGCTCGCCATTAGCCGTCGCTCCGCTTCGCCATCTCGGGCTTTGTCTGGAGACTCGCTGCCCCGGCGTCGGCAGCTGCGGAGCTGCGACTCCGCTCTTCCGCCCGCCGGAGTGCCAGGTTCCCCCGGCCCTCGCTAGCACCCCCACGCTCGGTAAGTGGGTCTCGGCGCGGCGGATTTCGGGGGAAAGGGGTTGCTCCCCGGCGGCGCCAGTCTCCGGGCTCCACGCGCCCTGGGCAGGCCTATGGAGCCACGCCGGGCTGGATTGAACCGGCTCCCTTCCAGTGCCGGGGCCGGCCACTCCAGGCCGTTTTCCGGGTTAAGGAACGAGGTGGATTTGGGGGCTTTTTGTTGTTGTTGTTCGTTTTTAGGGGACTGGTAGTATTATTTTTTTAAGTTTCACGAGTGCCGTTCGGCGATGAGGGGATCGCGAGGTAGGCGCCGAAACCTGGCACCGCGATCGGGCAGCGTGAGCCCGAAGCCGGTGGCCACACTCCGGGGACCAGGGTGGGCGACTGCCCGCTCCCCGAAGCGGGAGAGGGAAGCAGCTGAGAGCTGGTCCGGAAGACGAGCCTAAGCTAGGAGAACCTGGAAGAGAGCTCCCGAGCAGGGCGGCCGGCACCCGCGAGGCTCGCCGGCTACCCCTCTGGGCACCCTCTCCACCGCCGCACCTCGGCCCTCCCTCCCGCGCCGCCCAAGCCTGCTAGTTCCCCCGCGGGGCTGGCGAGGTCGCTCTCGCCGCCTGCTTGCTGGCTTGCCCGCCTCGGCTCGCAGCCCCGCCGCCATCCGGGCGGCTGCGTGTCTCCTGCCCCGGCCCCCCCCTTCCCGGCGGCAGCACAGCAGCAGCCGCCGCCGCCGCCGCCACTACCACCACCCCCCTCCCCTCCTTCCTTGCCTCCGCCTCGGCCGCCCGGGTCCCCCCAGCGCCCGCCCCTCCTCCCAGCTGCCCCCCGCGGAGCCCGCCCGGGCAGGCTGTGGGAGGGAGCGGAGCCGGCGAGGCGGGCGGGCTGGCGCTCGCTCCCCGGGGGTCGGTGTGCGCTCTACGGGGAAGGACGCGCTCGCTGCCCCGCTTCTCCCGCCCCCCCTCCCGCTCCTCCTCCTCTCCTTCTCCCTCCTCCTCCCCGCTCCGGCGGCGGAGGCTGCTGCGGCGGCGGGGGGGTGTGCGAGCTGAGGCCGGGGCCGGCGGGCGGGCGGGCGGCGGGCGGGCTGCCTGCAGGCGGAGGGCGCTGTGCTTTGTGCTTTTCGCCGCGAGGAGCAGCAGGCAGCAGCCACAGCCGCCGCCGCCGCCGCCGCGCCACAGCAGCAGCAGCAGCAGCAGCCGCCGCCCAGCGCCGCCGCGCCCGGAGGAGGAGCCGCTGCCGCCGCGGGAGGGAGTTTGCGCTGTGCCCGGCCGAGCGGGGGAGGGCGCCGCGCTCAGAGCCGGGAAGGGAGCCGCCGGAGCGGGGAGCTCAGAGGCCGCGCTGCGCCGGGTAACCGAGGCGGCGGAGGCCGTGCGCCGGGGCCGGGGCTAGGGAGCGAGCCGCGGACGCCGGGCGGCGCTACCGGGGACGACTGGAGACGAGCTGACCGGGGCACGGGGAAGGGCGCCGAGAGCCGGGGGTGGGAAGGGCAGGAAGCGAGGCCCCAGGTGGAGGAGCCCGCGCTTCTCCGGCCGGCCGGCCGGCAGGCAGGCAGGCGCAGTTCTCGCCGCCGGAGGGGGCGGCGGGCCGGTGAGCGCAGCGCCCCCGCTCGCGGCCGCCGTCCTCCCGCCCTCTGCTTGGCTCGGCTCCCCGGAGGCCGGGGCGGGGGCGCCGGCAGGGCTGGGCCGCAGGCTCGGGGAGGAGGCGGCAGTTCCCGCCGCGGTCGCGCCTCTGCGCCGGGCATCTTCCGTGCGCGTCGGGACAGCTGGGCGGTGGCGGCGTCGCTGGCCCCGGTGGGTGGCTCGGGGGCGGGGGACAGGCTAGGCCGCTTCTCTCCGGCTGCTCGCCTAGCCGGACGGGCGGCGACCGCGTTGGGAGATTGGAAGGGGGGAGCAGCGGGAATCCGGATCTGGTCCCCGGGGGCGGTGCGGCCGCTACGCTCCCGGGCTGGCGGCGGCTGCGCTGCGTCCGGGTCCCCGCCGGGTTGCGGAGGCGGGGGGAACGGGCCGGGGGGGAAGCGGGAGGAGGAGACTGGGGCGCGTGCCCGCCTCCGTGCCCGCGCGCGCCCTTTACCCGCCCTTCCTCCCCCGCCCTCCAGCCTAGGGCCTCCCCGGGGCGGGCGCTCAACGAGGAGGAGGAAAGGAAAAAAAAAAAATTTTTTTTTTGGCCCGGGTGGGGGAAGGAGGCCGGAGGGCGGGCGCTAGCTGCACGCGGGAGCTGGGAGCAGTCTCTCGCGTGGGCAGGGGAGGGCGCATGCGGCGCAGCGGGGCTGCAGGGGCTGGGGTAGGGAAGAGAGGGGCTCACTCCTACACCCACCGATGAAATCTGTGAGCCTCCTGCTTGGGTCTCGCTGAGAGTGTGGACCTATGCCCCCTCCCATGTGGGAGGGGGTGGGATAGAAAGTCCCTCTCCTCTCAGCCTACCTGAGTGGGTCTGGTGTCTTTTCGAAAGGGTGAGGTGGCTTTGACCCCGGGTTGCCCGGCCAGCGCGACCGAGGAGGTGGCTGGACAGCTGGAGAATGAACGGAGAAGCAGACTGCCCCACAGACCTGGAAATGGCCGCCCCCAAAGGCCAAGGTAGGGGACCCCAGCTTCTGTCCTCTTTAAACTTGTCTTTTCTCACACATGAACTTATCAGCTTCTAAAAGGTTCTTCCAGCCTTCGAACTGTGAACTGGGAGAGGTTCTTAAGTTTACAAAGTCAAGCGGCTGTCAATTCTGGGTTTGGCCAAATCCAAATTACTTAGCCTTGAGCTTCTATGTTGTGTTTTTTACGCCCCCTCCTGCTGTGATTGAGGGGCAGGGAAGACCCGCCCAAGCCAGTTCCCAGTTAGCCTAAAGTATTATGTGCTAACCTTAAAGGAAGAGGAGAAAGATTTTTGTCCGGGGCAGGTAGAAGGAGGAGAGGGGTAGTTTAGTGGTTTAGGGTCCCAAGCCATAGGAACTGTAGTCGGCTAGGTCCCAGCAGCCTCTGCCGGTGTAATGTCTATGAAGTGGAGGGTCTGGGGCTGAGCATCTGGTAATGCTTATAATATGTTAGGGGAGAGCATCACGGGTCCATGTGACCCTCTCTGCTGAAACCCTGGCCTAGGTTATTGGATGCAAACGAAAGTTAAGAGCTCCTTTGCATCCTGGTCATGGATTTCCCCAGCTCAGCTTCCAGGGCAGCCACTCTCCAGAGAGGCTCTGTGCTGTCTTTAGGGTGCACTTCAGCAGCTGAAAGCAACTGGCCCAAGATGCTCTTTTGCCTTCCTGGGGAGTTGGGCTTCGGTGGCAACTTGGAATTCTGGGGTTCCCCAGAGAGTAAGACCCTGAGAACTCTACCCACCTGCATGCCTTTTCTCAGAGCTGTTGTATGTGGTTTTCATGTTTGAATTCCATCTTTCTTAATTGCCGGAAATTCTCCTTTGATCTTCCTTAAAGTGACTGGGAGGCAGGTGGTAGGATGTATATGTCTTTGCTGTTGGAGAGGTCTTCATGGGGTACCGTACTACCCACATCCCAGCTCAGGCCTTGCATGCTTGTGACCTAGATGTGTTACCTCCCTGCTTTTTTCCCCTTTTGGTGAGCACTTTGCCCATAGGGCCCCCAAGTCACTCTAGCTTTACTCCATCTCATATAATAGAAAGAGGCCTATAGGAGCCTAGCATGCTAGACATGGTAGCTTTGGAGTAAGCCAGATGTAACATCCAGAGTAGCTAAGTATGGTAGTCCAGAGCCCCTGTTTTTAGGGCTGAGGCAGGTCTAAGGAAAGATGCAGTAATTCACATGAAAAGCAACCAGGGAGGAGGATTTGAATTGAAAAAGACTGGGGAACAGATCAAGAGAAAGGCATGAGCCGTGTGCAATGACTTCTCTTGTACCGCACCAGACCGCTGGTCCCAGGAAGATATGCTAACTTTGCTGGAATGCATGAAGAACAACCTTCCTTCCAATGACAGCTCCAAGTTCAAAACCACAGAATCACATATGGACTGGGAAAAAGTTGCATTTAAGGACTTTTCAGGAGATATGTGCAAGCTCAAATGGGTGGAGATTTCTAATGAGGTAACTGATGCCTACTTTTTGACACATAAATACACTTCTATATATGCTTTAAAAAAAAATCAGAAAGATGGGAAAGTAAAGCAAACCTGTTATATTGGACAGACGATGTTTACATGTTTATCTGTCAGCTCTGATTTATGCCTTATGGGACAAAGTGGCCTGGGCAATAGCAACAGCCCAGCATTCACAATTCTACTGCAGTCTTTCTAGCTGGCCTTTGAATACTTACTGCCTTGTGCTTCTATGGCCCAAACCAATCTAAGGGGTTGGATGAGGTACAGGCATGGAAGCCACAGTGAAGTCAGTCCATCTGTTCTGACTGCTTGGACCTCTGCAGTAGGCATGAGGTATTTAGTCCCTCTGGGTCAGGGGTTGCCTGTATTGTAGGCTGTTGGTTGTCTCCTTCAGTGAACTCAGTCTGGTGAGGAGTAGCAATAATACTGGAAATAACTTTGAGAAAGAACTATGGAGTGATATTTACCAAATTCCTTTCTCCCCCATTTCCTTCTTCCTTCAGGTGAGGAAGTTTCGTACGTTGACAGAATTGATCCTTGATGCTCAGGAACATGTTAAAAATCCTTACAAAGGCAAAAAACTCAAGGTAAGTTACCAGGAGGAGAAGCCAAGGTGTCAGGGGCTTAAAGAATGAATAGTATCTAACATCAGTCTTCTTTGTTCCAGAAACACCCAGATTTCCCAAAGAAGCCTCTCACCCCTTATTTCCGCTTCTTCATGGAGAAGCGGGCCAAGTACGCGAAACTCCATCCTGAGATGAGCAACCTGGACCTAACCAAGATTCTGTCTAAGAAGTATAAGGAGCTTCCAGAGAAGAAGAAGGTGGGGGGGGGGCTCAGATGCCGGGGGAGGGCAGAGATGCTTTTAGGTGAGAGCAGCCCTTGTGGGTAGGTCAGTTGTGTGTAGGTTAGGGGTAGGCTTTAGACAAAGGGACTTGGGTGGGTAAGGCAGCAGGATGGAGTGTATACAGAGGCCACCCGTGCTTATCTGTCCCTCCCAGGCCCACACGAGGTCAGACAGGCCCCGTTGTAGGGGAAGAAGCAGAAGGCATTCAGATTGATCTCGATACTCCCACAGCCATTGGTATTATATTTGAACAGTCCCACTCAAGCATCCGCCCTGGCAATCAATCTTTACAGCATTTCTCTACCTACTGTGATACGTGAGCATACAAGAGGCCACAGGAAAGGGAACTGGTTGATTGGACTCCTGACTCCCTCCGGTGCTCTCCTTCCTGCCATATGTACATCAGTGACTTGCCTCCCCATGTACAAGGGCACATGCCTCAGGCTGTTCCCTACAGAAATGGACCTCTGATTAAATTACCAGGGATACTTCCCTTTAGGGGTAGAAGTTGTTCAAACCTCCTGAGTAGAGGTGGATAAAGCTAAAAAACAGCTCAGGTTCCCTGGAAGGCAGCAAGCAAAACACCGAAGGGAGTTCATCACACAAGAAAAATGAATGGACTGAGGAGTGTGCAAACACAAAGAAGAGATGATGGCTGATGAGACAAGGAGAAGAGGCCTCAATGTGGGGGGTGGGGGAGCAAGGTGTAAAAAATGCACATTGGCAGGCAAAGGACAGAAAGCTGTATATATCAAGGCCCCCAAATGGCGCCAGCCAACATACTGAGTAGCCATTTTTCTGTACTCTCTGGCTGAGTGCTCATACACCCTTGTTGCTGAATCCAAAATGGAATAGGCTTGGTTGGGTAGAAGCTGTCTGTGGCCCATACCCAAGCCAAGGAGTAGGAAGAATTGCCAGAGGTCAGTTAACCCCATGGGTGAGGACTTGGGACAGGGACTACACACACCACCAAACCCCCCAAAGGATGGGAGCAAGAGGTTCAGAAAAACTGAGTGCAGAGAACATTAGTATGGACATACCGATTTGGCCCTGTCCTGCTTACTGCCTGTTGCCAATTGGCTGTGTAGGGGGCTTCAGGTAAGTAACTTCACTACTCCTGATTTGGGGTATAGAGTGTGAGCCAGAGCCTTCATAGGCCTTTTAGTTCCAAAACCTTGTCTGAGGACTGAGATTGCCCCCAAGGCTGTGCTCTTTCTAGTTTTCCTTGGGAAGCGTGAGGAAAATGAGCTGCCACTTTATTCCTGGTGCTTCTTACAAGGAGGGGCCTGGTTGGTTGTGAGCCTCTAGTCCCTTCCAGTGCTAGTGTGACCTCTAGAGTAGAGGGAGGAAGGAAATGTCTTATTACATGGGAGCCAGGATGCAAAATGCCAGAGAAAAAAAAAAGGGTTCTGAGGGATCCTGGGACTCCGAAGGAATTGGAAGCAGGAGTGGTTGGTTACCGGGAATATGAGGAGTACTGATGAATAGGGAAAAACTCCAAATTCAGGACATTGGGGTGTGATTTGCATTGCAAGAATTTATTTTGTGTCCCTTCAACACTATCCTCTCCTGCCTTAGAAATAGAAGTTAGCCTCCCTGGTGCTGTTGGCCACCTTGGAGGGAATAGACCAACATCAGCTGTGTAGAGGGTGGGAAGAGGGAGCAACAGCGGCAGGACTCAGGGGAGTTGTGTGGTACTGGAGAAGGGGGTGGGTAGTCCTAGCCTGCTACTGTCCACACACTGTCTGATACCATGTCCCCTGGCTTCTGGGACATTTTGTTCTAAGAAAACAGGATGGTGAATGGGTGTCTCAAAGACCCCTGTAAACCCAGGCTAGTGTGAGTTCAACTCACTGAGGGCAAGACAGGAAGGGTGGCTTTTCTAGCTCTGGGTGAAATAGCCCTTGGGTCCTGGGTGACCCCATCCCCTCCTCCCCTCAGATGAAATATATTCAGGACTTCCAGAGGGAGAAACAGGAGTTCGAGCGAAACCTGGCCCGATTCAGGTAAGGCAGAGGAGGGCCATGGGGCACTGGGTGTGGTAGGATAAATTGATACTGACTGGAGACCATCCATGAAACATGGAAGTCTTATGTAGACTGTTAGTGTCAGATTCAGGGGCAGAGACAGGCTGCTGGCCACTAACTTCTACTAAGTTCCAGCAGGAGGCCTAGAAAGAAGGCTTGGGTTGGGCAGCTAGCTGGTGTCTGCCTTAGCAGTGCCCCTGCTGACCCTTGCTCCGGTCCCCTGGCTAGGGAGGATCACCCTGACCTTATCCAGAATGCCAAGAAGTCGGACATCCCTGAGAAGCCCAAAACTCCCCAGCAACTGTGGTATACCCATGAGAAGAAGGTGTATCTCAAAGTGCGGCCGGATGTGAGTGTCTGGCCAAAGGGTAGGGGTGGAGGGTACACGGCGGTGGCAAGGGGGGAGCCGCGCCAGGTGGCTGGGTATGGTGCAGGGGAGCAGGAGAGGAGGCCCCTCCCCAGCGGGGGGTTGCATGGACAGGGCCTGGGCCAGCTGGCGTACGAATGAGTGTGTGTGTGAGCCTGTCCCTTGCACCAAGGCGGATCCCTGCCTCTCCACCTTACCCTCCTGGCCTGTGGTGGACACTTGTGTGACCTCCTGTGGCCCGAGGGGGCGGGGCCTTTGTGCCCCTCACCCCCCTCCCCTGCCCCTGGCTGCCTGTGTGTGTCTGACGGCTTTTGGTTTGCAGGCCACTACGAAGGAGGTGAAGGACTCCCTGGGGAAGCAGTGGTCTCAGCTCTCGGACAAAAAGAGGCTGAAATGGATTCATAAGGCCCTGGAGCAGCGGAAGGAGTACGAGGTTAGGCTTCCGCTGCGCTCCTCCCCATCCGGCTCTTCACGAGCCTCTGCCCTCTGACTTGTGTCACCGCATTCTGCAGGTGGCAGTCATTCCCTGACCCTCTATTGAGGGAGGGGCCCTTTGGGGCCCCTCACCTCTGCCCCTACCATCTCACAACTCCCCCGCCCCACGGAGAGATCTCAGGCTAGGGCAGAGCAGGACACCATAC